>NW_028277900.1:0-136306 GCF_059751315.1 Micrasema longulum
TTTTACAAAACTTGGTTTGCGGAAACTTTACACTACATTGATTTTGACAAAGTTCTTTTCACAAAATGGTATACAAAACAAAAAATAAAATAAGTTATATTATTAATATTTAAATTATTAACTTTGTGGTCAAAATTTTTACTAAATGTTATTAAATATTTGTATATAACCACCTACCGACTTTTCTATGTCTACCGGTTTCGAGACGTACCCGTCTCTTCGCCAGGACACCAATTGAACCAACATGCAAAACCCACCATACACCTTCACCAAAGTTGTTTCACAAAAATATAAAACCAACACGACATGCATTTTAATAAGCACATGCACTGATTAGAACAAGTATGCACTGATTAAATTATGAAAATATTATCTTGTTTAAAAATGAATGAAAAAAGTAGAGGGGATAGAAAAGTCGGTAAGTGGTTATATACAAATATTGAATAACATTTAGTAAAATAAGTTATATTAATAAGTTGTTTTTTGTAATATACCTATAAAGATTCTTTTTTTGCGTTGCTCATTAACATTAATAGGGTTTATTTCACATTAAAGAGTTTAGTTATTTATTTACCTAGGTACTGTAAAAAAATACTTTTTAAAATTATTAAAAATAAATACTTATAGTTTTAACAAATTACAACAGGGATGGAGAATACCTTAAATAAGATAATATGGAAGTCTAGGCATTTCCAGGGCTTATGACCTGTCATTGGCTGGTTTAAGTGGCCACTTTACACACTGTGTAACATTCACCATTTTGCCTACGTTTGAACGTCCAAATTTCTTCAATTCTTCCATTTGTTGATTTCAGTGAAGTTAAAGAGCTGAAACCTTAATTGTTGTGAAGAGATTCATCTGACTGAATTATTTCACATACTAGGCAACGCCTGAAAACAATTTTTCAATTTTTAAACTTCTTCTTGGACCAGTTGGTTTCATTAGAATATTTGAGTTTGTCCAAATGTTCGTAGACAAAAGACTGGATTTCACCCCCTCGGGAGTCATTAAGATTAACAAATTACAACAGGGATGGAGAATACCTTAAATAAGAGCACATGGAAGTCTAGGCATTTACAGAACTAATGACCTGTTATTGGGTGGTTTAAGTGGCCACTTTACACACTGTGTAACATTCACCATTTTGCCTATATTTGAATATCCAAATTTCTTCAATTCTTCCATTTGTTGATTTTAGTGAAGTTAAAGAGCTGAAATCTTTATTGTTGTGAAGAGATCCATCTGACTGAATTTTGTTTTTAATATGTGAGGATTGGGTGGTATGTTCGGTTGTTGCGTGTTTTATGAACTTCATTCATTTTAATGTAACGTTTATTGACCTATATGGTTTTTTTCAGAGTTCCTCGACTGACCTTTAAAGATGCTATCGCGCGCTACATGCAGGGCAGGTCAGCTCCTGAAGACTCCTTCCACCAGAGCTGGTAGCACCACATCCTCAGCAGTCATCAGCAAGGAGGAAAAGTACAGTTGCCACAATTACCACCCACTACCCGTGGCGTTATGCCGAGGAAAAGGTGACTACCGTAGAAAATCATCATACCCCTGTCCGCACCCGATGATGCAAAGGGCACTACATTAGCACATTAAATTTAGCGGATATCGATTATCTGTAAGATAACAGTAATGTGAGCAACCTTACGCTTCAGGTGCCAGTCCGAGCATGAAATATTTCAATATACAAACCACCTTTTTCATCAATGTTTTATGTAGACCATCCCAGGAATTGAACCCGGGACGCATCAACCACTATAATCTCCATTCAATTTCCTTATTCAGGATTTTTATCTGAGAGAAGCCTTCGAGTCGCAAGGACTCGTCAAGGATTCTGGCTCTACTTCCACAGAACTGTATTCTCAATTTGCCCGGAAACAGAAAAGAGTCAAAAATAATATTCCTTTTCTTATCTGAATTTCTGTCTGTGTCCGGGGCGCTGAAGAATACAGGTCTCTGTGAGAAATAGAACCAAAAATTCTGTACGAGTTTTTCCGACTCGATATTTATATCCCAAAAAAGAAAATCGAGTGGAGAAAAGTCCATAGGGTAATGGTCGGTGCGTTTGCCTACCGTGCTTGAGACTCCGGGTTCGATTCCTTGGAAGATCAACATGAAATATTTGTTTATAATATTGTTTTACACTACAATATTTTACTGTCCCTGGACTGGTATCTGAAGCGTAAGACATATCACTTTACCTTTATGCAACAGTGCCCTATGGACTATTAGATGCGGATAAGGGTTTGGTGATGATGAATTCCTATATACGAAATGTGAACATAATTATATTGTAATAAGAGAAATGTTTATAAAACATTGAAGTAAATAACTAGAGTAAACATAAGAATTCAAAATATGTTCCCTCAACCTGCGGCCAATTGACATATGTTTGATATAACGGACTTAAGTCTGTTGCAAGCATTCCCCGGCTACTTTTCTCCTCCCAATTACTAAAATGTCTATATGTACACTAAGATACTGCACAAATCGATTTGGAAAGCGATGGTATAACCTTTCACCGGCAAGTAATATTTTTATCTTAATCAATACTTGTTTAAAATAGCTATTTTAATTTCAAAAAACGTCTTATTAATATGTTACCAATTCGTGAGTTATCTCCTGTCTCTGTCCTGCTCAGTTAGTCTGACGTAAAGCAAAACGACAAGCAAAAGTGACGCGTATACGAAAGGGAGTGACATACTGAATATAACTTACAGCAGACCGATGTAAACAGTCCGTATTTTACTGTACTACTTGTTTTGCTTGTCAATGTCGACCTGATATGACGTAACGATACTTGCTTCCTCCGCTGGTCAATCTCTTTCCTTTGGGGACGACTTTTTAGCTCGAATTTGTATGGAATGTTATCTCTATTTATAATAAAATGACAAAAAAAGTTTTAGCTTTTTAAAAATAATTTAAACATACCGAATAGTTAATGTTACACAGTGTTCAAAGCGGCCATTTAAACCTGCTGATGACTGGTCATAAGTCTTGCAAATGCCTATACTATCTAATTCCCTTCTCTAACATGTTATCCATCTTGTTTTAAAAAAATTGTATATCACACGGATGAATCATTGAATACATAATTAAGATAAACCTGTTCTAAGGAGGATTGTACAGTGATATTTTTTTCTCTCAGTTATAAAATTTAATTTTTTGTTCGTAAAATATACTTCGGCCAAATTTGAACTTCTGTACTGAAAACTTCTTGAATTTCTATAAACTAAATTCTTTAGGGAATTATTTTATTGAAATTTGTTGCAACAGAGAGGAAAAATATTTTTGAGAATGAAATATGGAGGTCTAGGCATTTACAGAACTAATGACCTGTCATTGGGTGGTTTAAGTGGCCACTTTGCACAGTGTGTAGCATTCACCATTCTGCCTATATTTGAACATTTATATTCCTTCGATTCTTCCATCTGTTGACATTTGTGAAATTAAAAAGCTGCTGCATGTTATTTTTGTTGAATTTATTTACTAGACATTGTTTATTAAGTCGATCTTTTTCAAATTTGCTTTTATGCTTTATTACAACAATCCACTACTACTACTACCATCACGCCATTTCCCCGTAGGGGCAGGTAGAGAGAATGGACCGCCACACACGTCTATCCTGGCATACATTCCTAGCTTCTTCCACATTCATACATCTTGTCATACATGCCCTTCGGTTCTGTCTGCTTTTGACATGACCAGACTTAATTGTTACATGATCGCCTTCTGGGGAACTGGTAACAAGACAGACATAACAATAATACAAAGACAACAAAATAAAATTCTTAAACTAACATACAACCTACCCTACCTAACCTCTACGACTGAACTGTACAAAAAAACACACCAGTTTGACATAAATTACTTGACTAAAATTGAGACCTTAAAAATTGTGCACAAAATAACACTGGGAAACATATAAGACGACGACATAATATTAGTCAAAAATGCTGACATACACAAATATAACACCAGACAACAACAACACTATCATATTGAAAAAGCAAAAACAAACACAGGACAGTCAAAAATACTACATAATGGACTTAAACACTACAACGGCTTACCTTACTACTTGAAAACTTTTACTGGAGACAAATTTAAAATCACTCTGAAAAAGCACATGATGACTGAACTAACTAGACTAGACGAGACATTAAATGACTAGACAATATTAAATTTCTAACGGGTTTTTTAAAATTGTAAATAAATAAAAAAAAACAAAAAAGATTTTGGTTTATCTGATCATGCCACGTCTTCCTTGGTCGTTCTTTATTTATTTCGGCCATGTAAAAACATGACACAATGTCGCAATCTTGGTTTTTACCACATTGACCATACTGTCTAAGTTTAGGCATCCATATTTCCTCAACTCTTCCATTCGTATGTGACTATGATTATTTAATGGGTTTTGAAGAAATACTATTGTTTTTCTCGCTGATGGCTATCTTATCCGGACCGGAATAAAAGATTAACAAAATATTTATATTACGACACAACTACGTACGATTACACATTTTATATTAGAACACAGTAAAGATTATTAGACGATGACGTAGATACCTATGTAATAATCATAATATTTTGAGTGATAATTGCTGCCTACCACCTGGCAATACTTTTTATAAATTTCAAATACCTAAGATTATTCACGTATTTTTTATCGTTATCTGGTAATTAAGCGTTGTCAATTATTTTCTATAAATTGTTTTAATGTTGATTTTTTATATTTTTATTGCATCATTTACATTGACGTACACTTTCAGATGAATGAATTGTTTTTACATACATACAAATTTTGCGGATTTTTTCTTTTCAATTTGACTTTTTATTTATTTATTAATTTACACGCCCTACGGGCTTTTACACATATTAGAAATTACATTCAAGTGCAGCAGGGAAACATAAGTATGTAAATTTAGTTAAAATTATTTTTGAGAATGAAATATGGAGGTCTAGGCATTTACAGAACTAATGACCTGTCATTCATTTGTTGTACCAAAATTAAATAAGTATGATTTTTATTAAGAAACTTCGCTGGTCTGTCTTTAAATCGTATTTTTTTAACAAATTACAACAGGGATGAAGAATACCTTAAATAAGAGAATATGGAAGTCTAGGCATTTACAGGGCTTATGACCTGGCATTGGCTGGTTTAATTGGCTACTTTACACACTGTGTAACATTCACCATTTTGCCTATGTTTGAACATCCATATTTCTTAAATTCTTTCATTTGTTGATTTTAGTGAAGTTAAAGAGCTAAAACCTTTATTGTTGTGAAGAGATTCATTTGACTGAATTATTTCGCATTCTAGGCAATGCCTGAAAACAATTTTTCAATTTTAAAACTTCTTCTTGGACCAGTTGGTTTCTGTAATCATATCATTGTCGACTGTTTGTTTCTGTAAAATAAATAAATAATTAAATAAATAAATACACAAATACCCAAATAAGATGAACAAAGACGACGGGCTGAAATTAAACTCAACATGGTTTCCGGCACTACATTCTACGTAAATTACACACGGAATATGCCTACTGAGAACTGCGACACGGTACAAATTACTAATACAGAAACACGTATTTTTTTCTACAAAACACTCGGTTTACAAATGTTTGATTAAATTTTCGAAAAACAAATATTTAAATCTACGCACATTTATAAGTTATTTGTTATTTTTCAATAGGGGTTTACGCTTGGGACGTCGAAGGAAAGAAGTATTGGGATTTTCTAAGCGGGTACTCCGCCACCAACCACGGGCACTGCCATCCTCGCATCATGGAAGCCATGGTGCAACAGATGCAGGTCCTCCATCACACCTCGAGGGCCTTTCACACGGACGTGCTCGGGGAGTTCGCCGAGATGATTTGCAAACTCTTCGGATACCAGAAGATGCTGCCCATGAACTCGGGTGAGTAAATCCTATTTATTTTTAAAAACTTTTTTGAACAAAGTAGGGAATACGATAGGGAAATATCACATTAATAAGGTTTTATGAAATAGAGTAAAAAAATATTTTATTGTATTTATGAGTAGCTCAAAAATTTTTTTTACTAATTTATTTTTTAATTCCCGTAAAAACGGTGTATTGCATTGGCCACTCCCTAATTCGCCACGATTCGGTTAAATTTTGAACTTTGTTTGTGACCGTTTAAATTTAGAATTATAGAACATCGTCAAGAATCTTGGCGTCACTATTTTCAAGGCCAAACATGTCGCGTTTTGGTAGAGACTCATTTTTTAACAATTTGATTTTAAAAGTTATGTATACAAACATTTCTTCACAATATCCATACTGATTTTGGAAATACAATTAATTTTTCTAAATCCATTTTACAAATTTTATTGATATTCGTAGTATGTGATTTTTCCCTTTTGACGGGTTTTCTGATATGGAGCAATGCTGTACTAACTTAAAAACACTTCATAAATAGTAATATCACTAATTATTTTTGCACCGCAAAAGGCTAGGGCCACGATTATGAGCCGCTATCTTCATCGGTATATACTGAGACGGTATAAAAAAACATCGATATTTATGTACGAAAGTGTGTATATTTGTATGAAAATTTAAAGTATCTTTGTCGGTAACCGGTAATTAAACACGTTTAGAAAAAAACTATTGCAAACATATTATATTTTTCATAAAGAAAACTTAATTTTACTTTGTAGATAAAATTGAAGATAAATTTTAACTTTCAATCATAATCGAAGCCCAGGCTGCCCAATTACAGTGATAAATGATTATAGCACAGAACATCCAAGCTGGAGGAAAATCACATTTTATTTTTGTGTTCTCACCGGGAATCGAAACCGGAGCCTTCCATACCACTGAGGCCGCAAATTGACGTGCTTATAATTTTATTTTTATTGTTTTAATTTTAAAGGTGTGGAGGCTTGTGAGTCTGCGTGTAAGATAGCCAGGAAATGGGCTTACAACGTCAAGAAGATCGAAAATGGAAAAGCAGTTATTGTATTTGCCGAGGGTAACTTCTGGGGAAGATCTTTGGCGGCAGTCTCCTCGTCTACAGACCCTGAGAGCTACGAAGGATATCAGCCCCTTATGCCAGGTTTTGACCTGGTCCCGTATAATGATCTCAAATCACTAGAGGTGAGGAGTTGTTTCTTATTTACAAGACTTGTATTTACTGTAAATTTTAGGAGGATCCTGTGTGGTAATTGTGAGTTTAATATTTATCGAGGTAGGGAAATGGTTTTTGTTTAAACTATCATATTTTTTTCCAGTAACATAATATAGTTTAATTGTGTATGTTGTTTTTTTCATTTTTATACATCAAGTAGGTTTCTAATAATATTATTTTACATAATACAAAATTACGAATAATGTTGTTTTTATTTTTTTAAAATACGAATTAACTTCGTTTAACTGTTCATTTATGAGTATATTCGCGGAAATATCACTTTTTAAACATTTTTAAAGTAATAAATATCTATGACATACTGTCTGGTGAAAAAATTTTTTTTTTCTAATTATTAGTAGCGTAAAAATTATTTTTTGATTTGTGATTTTGGATTCCCGCAAAAATGGTCATTCCATTGGCCACGCCCCTAATGCGTCACGATCCATGTTTATTTGCTCCTGCCCATTCAAGTTTGTTTAGAACATTGTCACTAATCTTGACGTCACAACTGTCAAGGCTAAACATGTTGCGTTTTTCTAGCGACGTATTTTTATTAAATTTTCTTTTTACATTTATATATGAAAACATTTCTCCACAATATCCATTTGGATTTTGACAGTACAATCAATTATTCTAAATCCATTTAATATATTTTTTTATCGGTATTCGTAGTATGTGATATTTCCCTATTGTCGTTTTTTATCATTTAAGTACTGTTTTATATTGATTGTTCTAACAAATTAAGCATATTTCCTATGTGTAATGTTTGGGCTTATTGTTGTTTACCAAATTATGTTTGATATGGAAATGATTTAGAACAAATATTCTATATCTTCAATACAAATTCTGTTTATGAATTAAAACGAATTCTCACTCGTTATTTTTTAGAAAAATAATGGATTTATTTTAAAATATATTATTAAATTTAACTTAGTTTCCTGGAATACGTGATTTTTTATTTCTTTATTTAACATGTTAGACATAATTTTAAATTGTACATTGGTAGATTTATTGCCAAATGGCAACTTCTTCCAACCAACTGATGATGATGATTTCACTAAATAGAGGTTTTATTATTTAGTAATTTAACTTTTTTATTTTTGTTTTATTGCTCAAAAAACTTTTATTTTTTAAGTACTAATGATGTATTAATTTTTTTTATTATAATTATCTAGTTATTCTCAACTTTACTGTGCTATAGATTTTATCATGGTTATTGCTATCTTTATTTAGAAATGTTATGTTTCTTTTTAACTTTTTGTTTACTAAATTGTTTAGTTTTAATTATTATACTATTTCATACTATGTACTATATTATTATTGTGCACTGCTGTGATTATTTCTGAAAATTATTATTTTTTTGTAAAGGATTCTTCGAACCGTTGATGCATAAATAAATATCAATGAGGTGTTTTGCAAATTGTATTTTTTCTGGTCTTTGTTTAATGGACGCACTTTTATGTTTTGTGAATATAATATTGAAAGATCTGTCTGATTGACCGATATAAATGGCATCACATTCCACACATTTTAATTTGTAAATACCACTTTTATCCAATAGTTTTAAACCCTTGTAGGTACAATGAGCCTTTAGACACTGTTTCCTCTTTTTCTATGCCAAAAATATTTCGCGTCAATGATTTAGAAACTACATAATATGTCCAAGATCTGTGCAGGTATACTTACCAACTGAAACAAAGTTTTCAATTTAAATTGCCATTTTACGGATTCTTTGAATAGTGGGCAATTTATAAAATGATAAAAATGGTTTTAAAAATTAATTTGTTGTTTAGAAAGCACTGAAGAATCCCAACGTATGTGCCTTCATGGTTGAGCCGATCCAAGGAGAAGCTGGTGTTCTGGTCCCTGATGATGGATACTTGAAGGGAGTGAGGGACCTTTGTACTAAAAACAATGTTCTTTGGATAGCCGACGAAGTAAGTTTATATTTATACACATTTTATACAAAACGAATCTTTTTTATTGATCCAGCTCAAAGTATTTCTCTGAACTGGATTAAAAAAAATATTTTGTTATTATGGCAATGTGACATGGCAATATGGCAATGACCTCAATATAAATTTGTATGGAGACTCAGTTCTCGTTACGAAATATGATATTCTCAAAGTTTGATAGAATTACAATTCACTAGGCAAATTTTCAAATTACTTCTTTTGAGTATAAGCAGTTTAAATTAAAACACACATTAATATATTTTAAAACATAATTTTTTTATCAAATTATAATGCAAAACATTAAAAAAACGTGGCATTTATTTTTACAAATAAAAAATATTTAACATAATCAGAGATAAAAAGAAACCGCATTTTAGTTAGTATATTAATAATTTATTAGTATTTTATATATTTAAAGGTCTATGAAATACTGTCCAGTAAAAAAATATTTTTGGCTAATTATTAGTAACGTAAAAAATACTTTTAAAGCTGTAATTTGGAATTTCCGCAGAAATGGTCATTTCATTGGCCACGCCTCTAATACGTCACGACTCATGTCTATTTGTTTCTGCCCATTCAAATTTGTTTAGAACATTATCACGAATCTTGACGTCACAACTGTCAAGGCCAAACATGTTGCGTTTTTCTAGCGACGTATTTTTTTATTTTTTTTTCCACAATATCCATATTGATTTTGAAAATACAATGAATTATTCTAAATCCATTTCATAAATTTTTATCTGTATTTGAAGTATGTGATATTTCCCACTAGGGAAATATCACATACTTCATACACATTATCATAATAATGATCATTGTAATTTTGAGTTGCTTACTAACTTGTTTAATAAATGCTTCTTCCTCAGGTTCAAACTGGTTTAGGAAGAACCGGGAAGAGGTTGTGTGTGGACTATGAAGGGGTGCGCCCTGATCTCCTTGTACTGGGCAAGTCCTTAGCTGGAGGCCTGTACCCCGTATCCACAGTTTTGGCTGATGACCCTGTCATGAACGTTATCACTCCAGGTATTGAAAAAAACATCACATGTGATTCTCTTTTAGTAATTGATCCGCGTAGATCTATTGTGACGGGTCTCTGTAAATTAGTCTCTCGACCTCCAAGCCCAGGGCCGCGATTACAAACGCTATCTTCATCGGTACATATCGAGACGGTATACTAAACTTTTCTACTATATCTTCCTTCCTCGGTATGGCGAATTTTGATATATTAACATGTCGATACGTGTTTTCATTTCGTCATCCCAGAAGTCATATGATCAAATGTAACTAATAGGCGGCGCTGAAACTTATTTACTCCGCGTTCAATGATAAATTAAAAACCAAAATATTTATCTTTCGAATTTTAAATAGGCTTCCGTAATAAAAAGTGGTCACTTCAAAACAATTTTAAATTGTAATTAAAGCAAAAAAGTGCTCGCTTAAACATGATTTTTATAAGACATTTTCCAAGACGGTATTTTCGGCGGTATTATAGTATAGTATATTTTAAGGACTATAGGTTTCGATTCTGAGCATCACGCCTAGCTGGCGGTCGGAGAACAACTAAATACGTGTTGGGCATGACTGAGCGTTTTGGAATAAGTTAACTGTTCCCAGTTTTTAGGGCTCAGGGCATGTCTATGTATAGATATGTTAATGGTAGACACCCATGGATTTTGATTTGGAGTAGGCACGTCGCTAGGTAATTTTAATTTCAGATAATCGTAGATTTAGATTTGAAATATTTATATGTATGTACTTTTAGGAACCCATGGGTCTACATTTGGAGGAAACCCCCTCGGATCCAGAGTGGCTATGGCTGGTCTCCAAGTCCTGGAAGACGAGAATCTGTCCTCCAACTCCTTCGCCATGGGCGAGCTGATGAGGGAGAGGCTGAGGGGGATGATGGGGAGCGTTGTTACTGAAGTCAGAGGAAAGGGGCTCATGAACGCCATTGATGTCAACACAGGTACGTGGCAGCTACAGATACAAATTATAGGTTATTATTATGGATAATGTATACAAAGCCATTTTTTGTAAAATCACCATAAGGGTAGGAAATATTCAATGATAAAGTTCAGTGTTTTTTTATATTTTTTTATTTGTTAATATACTATTAAACTAAGCCAAAAACATTTTTTTTCATTTTTTATAAATCTTATTATCAGCGCTACGGTTTTTTAAAGTTTTTTATTTATGAAATAACTTCGCGTATGACGTCAGAGGTTTGGCTTCCATCTACGGCAAGCAAACCGGAAATCTTCCATAAATCTCATATCATAGGTTAAATCATAATGTTTTTTTTTTTTCCTACATTTTCAGGAAACTTTTTCCTACAATTTAATGCTCCAATGTTTGCCGCGCGCAAGAAAACATTTATTGTATCCAATTTCCCGTAGGGTTGAAGTTCCTCATTATGACAATAACGGAAGAATTTATCAAATAAACGGTTATAAAAGTAACCATTTTAAATACTTAGATAAAAAAAAACTGTTATTAAAAATATTTGTTGCAAAATAATCGGTTGGTGATTAAACCGTTTCTAACATAATCGGGCTTAAAAATGATATACAAGATACAAGTAACATTAATAAAAAATGCTGACATACACAAATATAATACCAGATAACAAGACTACTAAATTTAAAAAAGCAAAGGCAAACGTAGGACAGCCAAAAATACTATACAATGGCCTGAAACACAATAATGACTTAGGTACCTGACCACTTGAAAAATTTCACTGGAGACAAATGTAAAATGAACCTGAAAAAGCACATGATGACTTTACTTACCAGACGAAACATAACAATAGACTTTATAATAATATGTTTCTTATATAAGCCTAATGGGGTTTTAAAAATGCATTTAATCGGTAACTTAAATAACTGTTATCGGTTTGCAAAATATCCGCCATAAATATTGTCGGTTATAAAAATGTTATCAAATTAAGCAAATAAAATCAAATAAGTTTTCGAAATAAACTATTTAAATATTGGTTATAAATGAAAAAAACATTTTTAATATTAAAAGTTTTGAAATATTAAATTAAAAAGCCGTGTGGTCAAGTGGTTATCGCATTTACCGCTCATGCACAAGGTCTCAGATTCGACTCAAAATAATGGTGCCAAAATCGTAAGACTGATCATCCTGCCTTCATGAAATAAAATATGATCGAGGTACATTGCGGGAGTTTAGTGGTTTTTTATTTGTTAAAATATTATGAAGATTTTTTTACATGTACCTATCGTATTATCAGTTCTACGATTTTCAAAGTTTCGGATTTTTAAAATTATTCCGTCTGTGACGTCACAAGTTGGAGTGGGAGAGTTCTGCTGATTGGTGATTTGGCTTCCCGGAAACCGAAAATCCATCACAACACACTATCATTGGTTGATTATTAAGAACTTGTGACGTAGTTCAAAGTTGTTCATTTTAAGTTGAAAATCCAATTCTGACTCGCTCGAACGTAATTTTTCCATTTTAGGTCAAAATATTTTGGAGCTATCATTACTCTTACGAAACTGGTTATTTTATGTGAGAAATCAAAATGAACAATAAATGAATTACAAAAAAATCCCGAAAAAACCTTATACAAATTAGAAAAAAAAAAATTCAAAGCGATCCGATCGAAAATTTTCAAAGACCCGTTAAAAAATCATAACTCAAAAACATGCGAAGTCGCGGAACACACATGGGGGTGATTCGGATACCCCTCTATATGAGGCAGCTACATTTTACCTTTGGATGTCTCTTCGCCGGCCACCCTGTAGTTGCTGTTTTGAAAAGAAAAAACGATCAAAGTGGTACCGGGCAATCATTACCCTTTTTACCCCATACAGAGAGGCAATTAAAATATTTTACATGTAACCAGGTACAAAAACAAGATTGCAAAGCATTGCAAACACAAAATTTTAGAAAAAAAATATTTTTTTTATCGAATTTGTAAAAAACGATTAATTTTCCATTTTTGTAATTCATTGGGTAGTTACTGTACTTTGATACTGTTTATAAAATCGGATTATATTTATTCCTTTAATTATACCTCGATGAAGGAACGCGTTGTATATCAGAAACCGGTCAGTAATTAAATAAATAATATGTAGTAACAACAAATATAGTGTATAAATAAATAATAATCACAAATCACTAAATTTGTGATTATTATTTGAACACTAGGTTAAAATATAAGTTTTAGATTTAAAAAGTGTTTTTTTTTCCAGATGCTATTGATCCGTGGGAGTTGAGCCTTCGCCTGATGAAGGCTGGTCTCCTGACCAAGGTGGCTCATGGAAAGGCTCTAAGATTATCTCCACCCTTAATCATCACAAGAACGGAAATGAACGAAGCTATGGATGCCATGGAAACTGCGATCAAGGCAGTTTGAGAAATACAAATCACAAAATAATTAATTAGGAAGAAAAATATTTTACACACAAAAAAAATAATTATACCATACAATAAACCCGTTTATATTTTAATTAGTTTTTTATTTCAAATCATTTAACATTAAGTACAAGAAACGTATGATATTTAACTAATGACGTTTTTTTTTAAATTTAAATATGAGCACCGAAGTATAACAAAATGGTATAGGTTTTACGCCATTTGTCAATTTTTGCTTCATATATGGCCACACTGATGATTGAACGTCAAAAAATATGAACATGCGAAATCAAACATGATGATTTTCAAATTTGTTGCAAGAAATCTAGACATTTAAAGAGTTTATGACCTCTTCCATATTCCCTTCTCAAAAATGTTTTCCCTCTCTGTTGCAACAAATTTAAATATGAATAACTCCCTTGGGAGGAAATCCAGGCAGTCTGCAAGCATTTGGACATACTCGATCTACACATTGATAATGATTTTCATTTAGAACATTATTGCGACCTTAAGCATTACCCAAAACACTTTATTAGGTTGAATTGACCAAATCGTATTCTGTGCGTATTAGTGCGTATTGGTGCGTATTAGTTCCATTTCCGTTTTTGAATCAGTTTTATACATCATTTGACTTCTAATCATCAGTGTGGCCATTATATGAAGCAAAGTGTCGTCGCATAAAAAAAAATCTTCAAATTAATCACTCTCTAGGGGGTAGAGAAGATCCAGAATATCACCACTGGGCGGCATTATGAGGAAGCGATTTGAAGGGCTACCGAAGAAAATTGTGAAGGAAATTCGCGGAAAAGGCCTATTTCAGGCTATTAAGATCAATATCGGTAAAAATACAGTGTATTTGAAAATATTTTATCTCATTTAATATAAACTTTTATGATTTCACAAAAAAAAATCTTCAAATTAATCGCTCTCTAGGGGATAGAGAAGATTCAGAATACCACCACTGAATTACTGACTAGAATGACCTATAACAAGAATTTAAGATTGAAGAAGAATGAAATGGAGCAACATTATTTGAAAATGAGTAGGCGGTAAGGTGAAATGTCAAAAATAATCTCAAATTTCTACAATTGACTTGTTTTGTAGGAGGATTTTGATTTCGTGAACAAAATAACGATGCTATGTCACCAAAGACTAATGGGTTATCGTATTTCTTTTACAGCGATAGTTGAAAAACCAAGCTACTTTAAAATATATCATTTCACCGCGAAAATTCTTATTGCTAAATGACAAAATCTCTCCCTAATACCACGCGAGCGAAGCTGATGGGAAAAGCTGGTATATGATTTTTAAAACTAAAGAAGATAATGAAGCGTCGTAGTTAGGGGCTGGCGAGTCGGGCGGCTGCTAGGAGCACAACCCTCAGGAGGGCGCACTTTGCAGACCCGCAGCTAGGCCCGTTTTTTTCAAAAGGGCATGTGGGGCGCGAGCCCAGGGCCCCCGTCCTGATTGGGGCCTCGAAATGTCACGACGAAAGTTAACGTTTTTAAAGGGTCCTAAACTCTGTGAGTTCAAGGGCCACTGCATGGCCTAAAACTGTCCTATCCACAGCCTTCTTTTTTCTTACTCTTCCTAGAAAATAAGCCTTCAAGGACGTAAACTTCCCAGGGGCGCTCACGACCTTAGCTACGACGCTGAGATAATGAATTATGCATGAAAACAACTCTTTCGATACATAAAATCAAATATTTCTACAATTATATTGCAAGATATATCACGTTCCTACTTTATGGAACCATTTTGTTTACGGTCTGAATATTGGCAGCACCACCTCTTCTAATATCGATCACGTTGGTCACACTGAGTAGCCTTCAATAAAAAAAAACCTCTCAGCTGTTTATTCGTAAAACGTCATAATACCACAAAAGTAATATCCCTATATTTACAAAATGTGCATCTAAACATTGCCTATTTTGATTCTGTATTTTAATGGTTTATAATAATTTTGTTTTAATTTCAGTTATTATCTAAGGTATGTCAAATTTGTTTTATTGATTTGAATCCAACCATAAATTATTATGAGTCGTGACATCTCTACTATCGATGTCATTGTAAATTCACAATAATACAAAATTGTTTATTGTTAGAATGAAAACATTGTAACACTTATTAATCAATCAAATTTATTTTAATATTAGAAAAGTTAGCGATATATTTTTTCCCGATTTGGAATCAATTGTGAGCATATTTTGAGATGTGAAAATATTGCATTGATATAACATTTTACCCAAAGAGTTTTACCGATTTCAAGATTATACAAACCAAATTTTGGATTAGAAACATTATAATGCTTATAAAATGCTTCTGATTAAATAATTTTGACTTCACTCTGATAAAAATCTCGCATTTTATTTTAGGTTGGATATTCTAGCAAGATGCCGTGTTCATTCAAGGACCATGAGATTAACCGGATAACTTCATTCTTCCATTTCGCTGCCTTCCTCCTGACATGTACGGCCATGGCTCAGTCCGGCTGGTTCCGGATTCGGGGGCTCCAGTGCGCGCCCCACTTGGGTCTGACTCCCTTCTTCGGGTTCGGAGACTTTAGTATGCAGGCCGTGTCCCCTTCTCTAGTGCACCACCAGACGAGGAATGGAGATATCGATGTGGAGATGCCAGCTCCCGTTACTGTTTCTTTCCTCTACACTTCTAGCGATAGTGAGTATCATTTATTTTTTAACACCCCGTAATGAAGGCTAATTTTTAAGTACTTAAATTAAAATATTTTTGTTTAACATGAAAAAAAATGTCAATTATTAGCGTAATCAATTGACTGGGCTGCCTTTTTTACAGAATATTACGTATAAATATCTACATTAATGCACACTTTTTTATTTCTAATCAAAAAAAAAAATCCATAGTTACAATAATACTCAGAGTCCTAATACAGACATCTACTGAAGAAATATTCCACAAATCACAACTTATGACACCAAAACAATTATACGCTAAAACAATACTCACTTACAGATTAAAAACTATTCTTACTCAAATGAAAGACAACGCCTATCACACACTAGTAATATAATCACTAGATCCTCAACACAAAGACAACTTAAACAAATACAAACTAATACCACTTTCGGACAAAGAGATTTTGAGTATTATTCAATTAAAATCTATAACCTACTTCCACTATCTATTAAAACAATTAGTAACGAGAAAATGTTCAAAAAGACTAAAAAAATGGATAGTCTCATTCGCCCAAACCAATATTGAATCAACTGCTCCACAAGTGTATAGCTTATGTTAAGTTTTTGTTCTTTCATTGTGCGTTTTGTAATATAAGTAATATAAATTAATACATAAATTAATTATAAACATAAATACATAGTGTTTAAAACTGTCTGAATATTTTGTTAATTATCTCCGTTTATTAAGTCAGTCTTCTTTGTTTATTCTCAAATGTAAAAATATTTAAAAAAAAAGAGTATAAGAGTATAAAACACAACAGTGTTAACTGTCAACTTCGAAAATACAAAAAAAGTATATGCATAATAACCCAGAAGCCAGAAATCAACAGATAATTCTACTACTAGTCAGGAGTGCTATTTATAGATTTTACCTATTAAATAATCACGCATAAACACTATCTATCTCTGTCTTTCTCATTTTGTCAAATAAAGTATGAAGAGTACGTAAGAAATTGACAAACATACAATCTAACAGGATTTTTTTTTAATTGCTTTGTCTTGAAGCGGTATATTTTATGCATTCGGCAGCAAACCGTACGATCCAATTTACCGACTACAGCCTTAAGTGTTCTCGGCACAGGTAACCCCAGTGAGGTCACATTTATTTTTATTATTAATTATAGTTTAAAAGAGAAAAAATATAAATAAATAAAATAAATAATGTGAATCCCAGAGTATGTCCTTTAAAAATAATACATAATAATATTTGAGTATGTCAGAATCGTGGAAAAGCGCTATACTGAATAACAAGTCAAAGGACTTAAAAATTTGGAAAATTGTATTGTGACACTTTTGTTGGAGATTGTTTTTTATAGGGGCACAATATCTCTTCCTACTATATACAGTATCTCTTCCTACTTTATACGGATTGACAAATATCTAGACCGTTATCAAGAAATAAAAGATAAAGCAGAAGTTTTAAATTTTAATTTAATTGTGCATTTAACATTGCTGGGCATGTTTAATTCAGTTTTAAATGTGATTGCTATTCGCTGTATTATTTCAAAAGCAATAAAATCTAGCACTTATTAATTAGTTTAATTGGAGTTTTACTGTAATTACTTCAGTTTCGCCTAGGCCTAGACAAGCCATTTTTTCACTACCAATTTCTTTTAGATTGAAGGCTTTAGTTGTCATTTCCTAAACAAGAGAAACTATTTTGACGGTTAAAGCCGGCACAGCTGCGAATGTGTCAATACTTTACATCATTGGTCAATCTACGGCTAGTATATAAGTAGATACAATTTTTATTTAAATGTTAAGCTCCCCTCACGATAACAGTGATTAAAAAATTGTCAATTTTTTAATAGGGTACGTTTCAAAAATAAAATAAAAATATTTGGGTAAATCTTAATTTTTTATTTTAAGTGCGTAATCTTTACCTTAATTCTACTTTTTTTTTGTTTTCAGCTCTGGCTTGCGTATCTCCGAGACTTGTGAATCTGATGCGCATAATTCTCCTGCTCTGTTTCATGGTGATACTTTTCTCCATACTCGGGATATTTCTCAATGTGTCTAACATTAAGAATGAGAATGTTAGAATAATCCAGAGGAACGGAGTGTTGAGTGTGTTTTCTGTGCTGTGGATTATCGCCATCGTGGGGGTGTGTTACTACGTGACCCTTGTCATAGAAGAGGAAACCAGCGGCGGTGGGGCAAACAAGAATGTTGATGTCTCCTATGAATATGGATTTTATACTATAACAGCAGCCGGTGAGTAATCAACATTAATTATCGTCACCATTCCTTAACCCACACCTTATTTTACATTCTTCTCACTCCAATCGCGGTGTATCCGCTATCGTTTGTAATCTACATCTGGAAGTGGACTATACAATATCGTCAGCATAATGGATTAAGTTATGTAAATATAAAAACACAAATACAGTAAAATCTCGTTTTTATGTTCCAAAATTTTACGTTTTCCCGCTTTTGCACTGAAATGTTCAGGACCTATTTTTCTTAATATGGATGAAGAGTTCTCATACAAATATTCCCCCCAATTAAGGTTTTTTACATTTTTCATCACACCGGTTTTACGGTTAAAATTTTTCGGAATTCATTTGATGTGTTAAAAAAGCCCAAATTATGTCGTAATAATGATGTCGTGGCCCCGCGTGCCGCCGTGTGTGCCACGCGAATGAAGAATAAAAACAGGTAAACAACTAATAAAGGATAACTTATTGTCCTGACCTAAATTCAAAGCAGGTAAAAATCATTAAAAACAGGTAAAAAAAAATATTGTCAATTTCCATAATGCCATTTTTTTCTCCTGAAGAGTTCAATAAAATGGGATATTCAAACTAACAAAATATGGAGTGACGGGTGGCAAAAACCCAGTCAAAATGCGACGTTTGCTTCAATAAACTTGTTTTTGTCTGTCCAAGGAACTGTTTAAAAAAAAAAAATGGATGTTTTAGTTTGTTTTTTCTGTGATTGTATGTAAAAATATATTTTACATTAATTGAAAACATATTTCAATAAATATATGAATCCAGTATCCCACACATAAGATTTTAATTCTTCTTTTTACTCTCATTTGTAAATGAGAACGTCTTAAGTGGTAGTCGCTAATGTGTAATGGCTAAGACACTTGACTCACATTTAGAAGGCTCCGGGTTGGATTCCCAACAAAAATCAAAAGTGGCTTTTCTTGAGCCTGGGTTTTCTGTGCTGTAATTTACCTTCTGGCCTGTTGTGGTGAAAAATAGCTGATTTTGTTCTGCACAAGCTGTAACTCTAAATTTCTTTTTTACTCGCAGAAATATATTTTTCATCTGCCCAGACACAGAAAGTAACAATCTTAACGATGTGACTAATAGAGGACCTCTGAGGTGATGTATCATAAAAACGTTGCTTTATATTTCTCAATTATGTACAAAAATTGCAGGCGTGATTTCTGTTTTGGGAGCCGCGACAAACTTGCTGAGTCTGACGATATCCGACCAGAGCATACAGCGGCGTCACCTGATGGAAGACTGGGACGGCTTGGAGAGCTTCAGCATCTCCCCTTCCCAGCGGGCCCCGTCTCGCCGCTCGCGTTCCACACCCAGCGTCTGCGACACGAGTCGGATACGCCCCCCCCCGGACATGCTGGTCGATGGGGACCTCAATATGATGCCCCCCCCGCCACCATATACCCCATAAAACTCGCCGAAGCGAGAAAAAATTGATACACACTTACCAAATTTAATTTTAGTTTATAGTATTAATTATTAATTTGTAGTTACTTTGTTTCATGTTTCAATGCTGCAGAACAGCGTGAATTTCATCAAAAATGCCTCTAAATTTTCATAGACCAGTGCAGGATCTTTTTTTTTTATATGGGAGTTGCATTATTTTTTACTTAGTATAATGTACAAGGGTTATATCTGTACCTTAGAGGCAGACGGATGCAAATCTAAACGTCGAATGTTCAACAATAGCCTAAAGAATCTACTTTCTCTAAGTGATTTCTAATAATTCAGAATATCAATTTGTATGTTCAGTATCTTAATACATTGATACTTTCATTATAAGACTTATATTTTTTCAAAATCAATGGACATGATCATAAACTGGATACGAAAATCGAAATGTCATTTCATCAAATTCTGGATTTGCATCCGTCTGCCTCTGAGGTACAGATATTTACTTCATAGTGATAGTTATTTATGTGTTTACTTAAAAAAAAATATGCTTCTAATTTTACTTCAAAGAAAACCTATTAAAAGTTGTTTTGTTGATATTAAGTAAGGATTGGGTGAGATGTTTCGGCTGTGGCCTGTTTTTAGGATTTTCTTCGCTTTTGTTCTAGTGATGAGGAAGCCTCAGACAACTCGCCAGGAGTAGGCGGACTGTTTTCGTTCGCCAACAGACCTTCCGATCCACTTGAAAAGTGTTCGGATCTTAACTCCTCAAGATTTCTATCCTGATAGAGAGAAAAGTGTACATGGAGGTCTAGACATTTACATGGCTTACAACCTGTTATGGGCTGGTAGTAATAATTGCACTTATTGTGTTAAAGACATCATTCGGTTTTCATGTTTTTACCAACACCAACTGCAGTGTATCAGTCTTACTCTTCAGGAACCAGTTCAGGGACAATTGAGTATTATAACCATCTTTAAAACTAATGCTTAGTTTTGACCTTACCAGGAATCCAACCTGGGCCCTCAAGCATGGTTGGCAAACATTCCAACTACTTCACGACGAGGCAGATCAAACTTCACTCAATTTCTTCCTTCTGGATATTTATCTGAGCGTAGCCATTGAGTCGAAAACATTTGTCTGAGATTCTGGTTTTATTACACATACGGGACTGTATTCTACATATGCACAGAGAAAGCATGCACGGAATGTATGTGTACGAGGTTTGATAAAAGAATACATGGAATTTGTGTAAATTTAAAAGATCTTTATTTACTCCTCAATTTGATTATTGTTTTCTTCAGAGTAATCACCATCGGATATTATACACTTATGCCAGTGTTTTTTCCAATTCTCAAAACATTTCTGGAACTCTCTTTTTGGAATGGCCTTCAGTTTCCTCAGCGATTCGATCTTTATCTCTATGGTCGCAAAACGTCTTCCTTTCATACTCCTCTTTATCTTTGGGAAGATTAAAAGCCTTGATACCCCGTATCCGTTTTAGAGGTTTTGTGGCCTCTTTTCTGATCTGCACATTACAAAAACAATTTTATTTCGATTTAATGAACGGTTAATTGTTATTTTAAAAATTTTTAGAATTTAAATTTACCGTTTTCAATGCCCCTATGTTAGTTCATTAGTTTGTTAGTAAACTGGGAGAAACAATTCTGATCGGGAGAACCAGAGCCGTCACCACCCCTCCACAGGCTATTCTGTAACTGTTCGTACAGAAAAACCTTTTCACATTATTTTTTGCCTGCTTCAAAGACCCTGACTCAATCAACAAAAAAAAATTCAAATCTACCAAGCTCAAAAGAAAATCTTTGGAAACAGGAAAAAGTCTCAGGGGGCCAAGTCCGGTGAATACGGTGGCTGGGATCAATGTGGTCTGTTTTTTTGTCAAAAAGTCGCAAACAAGCTGCAAGGCTTGAGCGGGCGCGGGCCACTCGAGACATGCCTAACATGTCTGTCATAATTGATTCCCGTGTTCCATATGAGACACCAACTTCCTCTGTTACCTCTCTAATAGTAAAGGTCGTATTTGTTTTACACCAACTAAAAGATAGTCTTGTAATAAATGAAATGGTTTGCACCCTTCAATGTTGGAAGTGGTTGGAAAACAGCACAAAAATCACAACATAAAATTGATATAATGTGCCCACTTTGAAATCAGTAAGAGTCTGAAATAGAAAAACAATACTTAAATTATTATAAAGAAGAAAAAATGTTAATGAAAAAACATTATCTTGTACATTTCCTTACTTCCACTATAAAATAGTGCAACGCATACAACACAATAGGAATGCATAACAATATTTACTTTTGATAAAACAAAACAAAAATGAAGAAAACTAAAGTATTTTTTTATGTAGCTATTTTTCTACCTCCTGTGATTGCAGTTAGCAATTAAATTATTACTTATCTGTGCAATGTTATATATATTGGGAGTTTTAATGAGTTCTCGCTGTTTTTGTGTGAAAATTAATGCTTTATTTTTTTAAAGTAGCAAAGAACATGTCATTGAAAGTATTGTTCATCTCTAGCAACTACTTTCTCCCATCTGTCTGGCAGCATACTAATACTATCTCGAATGAACGACTCATCTTTTGAGGTTATCCACGAATCGAGCAATTTTTCGGCAACTTCTTAAGAATATAAGTGCTGCTCAGCTAGACCATGAGACATTGATCGGGACAAGTGGTGATTGGAAGGAGCAATGGTTGGTGAAGACGGCGGGTAAGGTAGGACTTTCCATTTGAGCGTTTCCAAGTATCCTTTGAAGTTGATAGCGATCTTCCGTGATAGTTTCGTTGGGTTTAAAGAGTTCATAATACACTACACCCAGCTGACCCCACCAAATACAGAGCATGAGTTTGGAACTATGGGTATTCGGCTTTGTCGTCGATGTTGATGCATGGCCAGGTTGACCCCACGATTTTCTAGTTTTGGGTTATCGTAGTGTATCCACTTTTCATCATTCATCATTCATGATACGATGCAAAAAACCTTTCCTTTTCTGCCATTGGAGCAGCTGTTCACACATGAAAAAAAAAATTACATTTTGGCTTCGATTCATACAGCACCCAATTTCCTTGCTTTTGAATCATTCTATTTCAAACGCTAGGCAACTGTTGTGTGATCAATTCCTAATGATTCTGCAAGTTTATTTTGCGTCTGACCTGGGACTTTATCGAGTAATGCTTCTAATTCTTTGTCTTCAAACTTTATCCGTGCGCCAGAATGTTCTTTATCTTCAACATCAAAATCATTATTTTTAAAACGTCGAAACCAATCTCTGCATGTTATTTCCGATAGAGTATGGTCACCTTAAGTCTCCAAAAGAATTCTATGTGCATCAGCTGCAAATTATTTTTTTAAAAAGTAATGCAGTAAAATTCCCCGCAAATACTCCGTTTTTGGCACAAAATTCAACATGTTTAATGCTATGAAAAAATATGTTGCTTGTACATCGGCGGAATAATATAATTTCAAGTTTAATGGTGGAGCTTTATGATGAAGTTGACTGTAGTATTGTTCAATGTAAAAATATTAAGATAACACAAACGGTCAGGAAACAAGGAGAAATTATTCAGGTCCCTAATATTATTGCAGTAAAAGCATTACATTATTTTTATCATAAAAGTGTTAAAATGTTTCTTTCTTATATCAGTATGTAATATTATTTGCTCGTTCTGCTAACTAACTTCTTATGATTAAATGAATCTACTTGTATGAAATTATCGTGATCTGATACCTACTTTAAAAAAATAACTAGATTATGAATATTATGTGTTTTAAATTAGAACATTCCAAAATATCGATTGTAATTTGATGTGTAAAGCAATAATAGATATAAATTTAGTGTTGCCAATGTGAATGTCCTTTTTTTTTTGCCCTTTTGTATTAAAATTTATAGTTCTTAAACAAATAAAATTGTTAGCCATAAAATAAAATATTTAGATTTCTATGAATTTTGAAATTGTAACAATGACATTATAGTGACAGTTATAGAATTTTAACATCACTAAAAAATTGACATTTTAAAACTAAAACTTGCAGAAAAAGCTGTTTCAATCCTTAAAAATATATTCTATACGGAGGGAATATAATAAGTGTAATTTTAAATAATCAATCATCTCTAAAGTTACCTTGAAAAATTACTTCTGGTTTAGTTTTGAAATTTTGATGTCCAAAAGTCAAAATTGGTGTTAAATGTATAAAATAACACAAAAATAAATATTACTTAACATTATTTCTCACATACATGTTTCCAGTGTTTAACAGTCAATGCCCAGACAGGTGATGTAAGAGTCATTAACATATTTTACTAGAAAGATATTAATTTTCCAAGCAAATCATATTTGAGATTAAACCGTAGAGATAATTGTGTGCTACTTATAGAGATGCCTTATTGGTGTATTAATACAAACAATCCACTCTAAACTATTATTATTTTGAACAACAATTAAACATAGTTATGCAGAAAGCAGCCAGTCTACAATTTTGAAAAAATTAGATATTAGTGTTATCAAATTCAAAAAGTTTAAATCTATGTTCTGTTAAAAACAGCCAGGCCGCTTTTATACAAAAAACTTCTAAAAATTTTGTGATGTCAAAATGACATGAAAATGAATGTCACTTATTACATTCAGAGTTTGTATAAGGTTTCATTCAATATTTGATCTGGCTGTCATTAAAATCATTAAATCTGGTCAAATATATAATTAAATTCTTTTTTGTTTTGTAATAAAACAAATGCATGCATTATTTATCATTTACCAAAGTAAAAAGCATTCCAGCTGTTATGAAGATTTGATTACTCACTCTTTTCACAAAAGTGCTATTATCTCAGTTTTTTATTTTCTATGGCTGGCTGCTTTCTGCATAACTACGTTCAATTGAATGTGTGTCAGTCAGTCACTAATCAGTGTTTTTTTGTTGTTGTAGAAATACTCTTCTTATGATTAAATAATATAAAATATATCTTACGTAAATATTAAAATTTTGAGACCACATACTATGTAATTGTAACTTACTTAAAATTGTAATTTTATTATTTGTACCTATTAGTGCATTAGCACTGAATTAGTTCACAAATCATAGATAATATTATCAGTCTTATGCTTCAGACGCCAGTCCAGGGACTATGAAATATAACAGTAATTAATAAATATTTCATGTTTTAGAAACTGCTCAATAACATCAGCAGACGGTACATCACTTTAAGAAACTGGCTAGTTTACCAATAATCACATTCACCATCAATTTAGAAGACAATTCAATTGCTATAGAAAATAATAATCTACAGTGCTATTTAGTAAATTATCAAAAAGGTTTATCTAGTAATAAAGTCAGCATACAAATAATGGCTAATGAAGAGGGTGACATTGTCGAGGAAGTGAGTGAAACCGGCACTTACTACATGGATCGACAGGGGCATTACTATTATCAGGCATCGTCAGAGTCGCAAGCCACCTTAATAGAACATGAGACAATGATAGAAGAGAGAGGAATTGAAGGTGATGAAAATGTCTCTTTGGTTGATGCGGTTTCACATGAGAAAGAAATAATTATAAACGATGAATCCGGTAACCCAATACAGATACCTGGCCAAGTTTACCAAATTGTGACTATTGTACCTTCCGAAGCTCCCAGCGGTGACATCAGCTATGTAATATTGGTGCAACAAGGAAATGAAAAAGTACAGGATGACAATAACTGCGAAGTTGTGCAACCTCCCGATAATTTGACTAACTCCGATGAAGAGGATGATAAATCTAAGATTGTCACAATTACTCGGAAGAAATCACAGCCAGATGCACCTGCTCATATGTGTAATTATTGCAACTACACGACTTCCAAAAGATATTTGCTATCACGACACATGAAGTCACATTCAGAAGAACGACCGCACAAGTGCGCAGTTTGTGAACGTGGCTTCAAGACTATATATTCCTTGCATAACCATGTGAACACGCATACCGGCACCAAACCACATCGTTGTCGTTTTTGTGAAAGCGCATTTACCACCTCGGGTGAGCTGGTAAGGCACGTGAGGTATAGACACACCCACGAGAAGCCGCACAAGTGCAGCGAGTGCAACTACGCCTCCGTGGAGTTGTCCAAGCTGAAGAGACATGTACGCTGCCACACGGGGGAACGTCCTTATCAGTGTGCGCATTGCACATATGCATCGCCGGATAACTTTAAACTAAAGCGTCACATGAGGACACACACTCGTGATAAACCGTATGAATGTGAGTTCTGCAAATTGCGATTCACACAATCCAACTCGCTCAAGGCTCACAAATTTATCCATAACATTGGTGTAAAACCTATCTACTCATGTGAACTATGCCCGACAACTTGCGGACGTAAAACTGACCTTCGTATCCACATACAAAATCTTCACACCTCTGTTAAACCCCAGAAGTGCAAAAGATGCGGAAAGTCCTTCTCTGATCGATTTAGTTATAACATTCACAACAAGACCCACGGGGGCGAGAAATGTTTTAAATGTGATATTTGTCAGTACGCATCGACTTCACAGCGTCATCTGAACTCTCACATGTTAATACACACAGATGAGAAACCTTTTACTTGCGGAATATGTGAACGGGCATTTAGGCATAAGCAGCTGCTAAAACGCCACCAGAATTTGCACCACAACCCAAACTATGTCCCTTCAAGTCCCCGTGAGAAGAGTCACAAATGCCAGGAGTGCAAGAGGCAGTTCTTTCACAAGGGGAACCTGACCCGTCATGCGGCCACGCACGACCCTCTCTCCGTCGTCCACAAGAACAGTCTGGCCCTGAAGCTAGCGAGACAAAAGAAACTCTATATACTCGGTGGACAGCAAGTAAAAGTAATTCCCCGTTCTTTTGTGCACTCTCCGAATGATTATATACTAGTCGAAGTTTTCCATGTTCCGGGTGAAAATAACGACACTGAAGGTAGCTATTCCTTCGAGCGGGGTATACGAGCCATCAAAGAGACTGATGAACAAGAGAAAGACGATGAAGATACGGAAAAAGAGAGAGATAAAAATTATATAAGATTAAACACAGAAAGTAACATAAATACATGTTTCGGATTCGATGAAGAAGGTGACTGTGAGATTATTTCAGATTGAACAATATGGAAAGAAAAAAGTAATTCCATGTTACTATAAAATCCCAGATTAATATGTTTCTTTTTTTTTCTCTATAATATACATACACTTTTTTTTCTTCTTTAAACTTTCATGATATCTTAATATTTCTTTCTAGCAATGTAGAAAAATTAACAATTGTGTTAGATTTAAACAGGATATAAATTACTTATTCTAATATGCAAAAGCACATGTTCTAAAAATCACAAACACGAGTTTTTATTTAAAAAGTATTGTAAATGTAGCATTGTAAAATTTGTGAGTGGAATTAATATTGAGAGGATTTCTGTGTTGTTTTGAGTATATATCGAATATATTTTAAGCAAAAATAAAATGCGAGTCAATCAGTCATATTTTATAAAATTCAGATGTTTTACAATATTTCTGACTGCAACTCGTTTTTTTTCCATAAATTGATTTTATTTTACTTTGTAATTTTGCACACATTTTTTTTGAGCTATGATTTTTCTTTTGCACCCAAGTATGTTTTTTAAAATAATTTTAACGGGTAGCATTTTAAAATTTCATTTCATGATTTGGAATCTGACAATCAAAATATTTTGCAAACATCTGTGAGGATTTGAAAAGTTACGTAATACTACATTGCATTTCTTATGTATGTTTACATGATTATTATTACAATTCAATGATTATTATTCAATTATCACAATTTTTTTAATTGTTTTTAGTTTAAAAAAAAATCAATATTCAAATTTACGATTTGAAATTTGAAAATTGAGTACTTTATGATTTTTCAAATTTAGTCTTGTAGTGAACTCTTTTGTTGGAATTAAATGGTTAGTTTGACCGTGGTTTTGTTGTAAGGTTGCGTGAAATTGAATGAAAGATTCACTTACATTATTCTGAGATTTAATAGATAATATGATGAATACAAGATTTGCACAAATAGTGATTGAATTAAATACAACACTGAATGAAATAACCGTGACACGAATTTATATTATGTAGGTATTTGAAAGTCTTATAGAGAGAGAGAGCAAAAAGCTAACTGAACTAAAGCCGACACGGGACACGGCGATTCTGTTGAGTTTCGATTGTGTCGACGTCGAGCAGTTCCGGTGTGCTTTACGCGGTGTTGTTAGCGGTAAAAATGCACCGTGAGTGCGTGCCCGTAGTCTTTTCATATAGTTTTTTTGTCTCTTCATATGTTTATTAAAAAAATCTAATTTAAAATTTATACTTTAGAAACTGAAAATTGAAATATTGTTAAAAAATCAATGAAAGTTGGGAAATAAGTTTTACCATCATAAATGATAGAAACTACTATAAATATTACAACTCGGTAACATTAAAATCAGCATTTTTGAGTTACCCACTAAAATCAGATATTCACTTCCTTCATAAATGCTACAAATAGGCAAGTTGTGATTAGTAAAAATCGTATCATGATGATTTGAATGCAAGACTTGTCTATTTGTAGCATTTGTGGAGGAGAATAAAAAATGTGTTTTTAGTGAGTAACTCACAAAAGCTGATTTTGAAGTTAACAACACTAGTTAACACTAGTTACAACTAGCTACACTAGCTACAACTATGTGTAATTACCCCGCGATATCGTACCATTATTATTTATAAAACTATGTGTGAAGAGTAAATTGTTCAAACCGATTCACAACAGCTTGACTGCTGAACACTCACTAGCGCTCGATGATGGGAGTGTGCGTGTGCCGATCACCCATTTACAAAATTCCCCCGGCAACCAGCGAGGTAAATTGTTTATTCATGTCGACTTTACCAGGAGTTGAACCCGGGAACTCGTGATAGCGGGCAAGTACACTAGACTATGAGATGGACAAACTCGATGATACAAAGTTGTAGCAGAATGGGATCTGTGACCTAACCACTAGACCCCAGTCCAGTTCATACTTTTTTGATTTGCTGTATAAAAGTTGTCCTTATACAGGTTGTTCACCGGGAAGGTTTACTACTTTATGGAAAATGAAAACAAAATGGATAAATGTTTTATTGAATGTTGGGAATCACATATAGAAGACATGTGAATATGGTCTGTTGAACAGCCTACCGAGAGAGGTGGATCTTTTCCATGCTGGGATTACCAGTTTTAGACTCTTCCTCTCTAACTATGTGTCATAATGTGTATTAGTGACTTATTAGTCTTTGTTTACTATTGTTTTTATGAACTATATGTTGGACCTTAATAATCTATTGTGCTTTTTTTTTTAAACGTGTTTTTGTAATTACCTAATAATATAATTTATGTACATTGTAATTGGCAATAGTGCTGTATTGTACATTTAAATAAAAATATAGAAATGTCAGCTAATTGTCCATTTCTGTTAGCCTGTTCATCTTCAAAAAAGTAAGGGCTAATAATTCCTCCAGACCACATAGCACACCATACTGTCACTTTTAATGGATGCAGAGGCGGCTGATGAATAATTTGAGGATTTTCTGTTGACCTGAACAGACTATTTTGTTTATTAACGTATCCATTTAAATGGAAATGCGCCTCATCACTCATGATGTTTTCATGAAAATTATGATTATCATTGGCAAGCTGTAAAGTAAATGTATATGGTCTTGTGGAAGAATCTCTTGTGTCAACTGAATTCTAAATGGATCATCATCATTCCCTTTCCGCACCTAATGGTGCATAGGACACTGCATTGGTACACCGATCGTAGTGTATCTTGATCATTTTTGTTACGTGAAGGTGAGATGATCAGTCTTACTCTTAGATGTGGATACACATGCAAATCGTTATGCATAATTTCCCACAAAATTGTTGTCTTAAGTCCAATTAATGGAGCACGATGTCGAATTGAGGTTAATGCATTGTTTTGAACACTTTCTAGGACAGCAGCAATGTTTTCCGCTGATCTTCAGGCTTGTGCTTATCTGCTACGCAGTAACTTTCTTCAAAATCTTTCACTAAATGATAAATTATTTAATTCAATTCAATTAATTTATTTAAATATAACATATACATTACAAACATACATTTAATACGTACATATACACACACACGCACTCTGTACATGTTTGCTTTGCATATTTTTTTCTCACATTTTACATATAACACTCCCTAGATAATACAAGTTAATTTATCATTAATGAAATTATGCAAATAATAAATACTCCAGGGGGCATCTTCGTAAGCAGCGTGCAATGTACTTCTAAACTTAGTTATCAATATATATTATGCAGATAACATACTATGTATCCATATCCCGAGAGCATAATACGTAATATAATTATCATCAAACGATTCACTAATTGAATAATAATAATACATTGTAGTTGTGTCTTATAGAAGGATGTAATTTAAATGTTAGATTTAGTCTAAAACAGTCTATTTTTCTAAAATATCAATGTACTTTTGTAATATGTATAGCACATCAAAAGAAATAAGGTTTTATTGAAATAAAATAAGATCATCCTGGCTCTCTATTTTATTGTTTCAGTATTTTTTTATGCACAAAACTGGGTAAAACATGAGTTTTGTTTGTTTTCAAAAAAATGTTGCCCTTAATTATTTGTTATTAATTATTCTGCATACTTGTTATTTTTTTTAATACATAGAACAAAACTGTTTTGTTTTCTGTCCATAAGTGTTAATATTATTATTAAGTTAGAATTTATGTAAAAAAAGAAATTATATGTGATAAATTTGTTGTTCCGATATTTAATGTGTTTCCTTATTTCTCAACATAAAAGGTTTTCATAAAAACACCATAGATTTAATTTAATAAAAGTTTTTTACTTGTTACGTGTTGGGATTTATGATTCTTATTCTTAGTGGTGGGGGTCAGTGCTATGCAAGCTCCTGACATCACTGCGACCTGTGAAGATCTATTGTGACGAGTCCCCGTGAATAGTTCTCGCCCTCCAAGCCCAGGTCTATAAAGAGCCTGGCTACTGTGTGGAAGGCGAGAGCTAACATTTTGCTAAATCTCCCCTTCCAAGCCCAGATCCGTAAAGTATCGGGCTATTAGGTAGAGGGCGAGCTCTTTAACATCCTCAGGTTTAACCAGTGGTCCCCCGAGGATGAGGCTCCTTTTATGATGTAAAGCATCTCATTCACATAGTCAATGAATTACTCTATGCGCATCCCAAAATATGGAGGCCATAACCTTTCCAGTCCATTGTTGCGTTTTTGGATGCTTCAGGGCATTTTCACCCGGAAGAACCCATTGTTTTGACTGTTGCATGGACTCTGGTGCGTAGAAATGTATTCATGTTTCATCCAAGGCTATGAATCGGCGCAAAAACTCCATTGGATTTCACGTAAACATTGCCAAATTCTGCTGGGAAGTCGTAACACAAATTCTATATGGTAGGCCCTACTATTTATTAGATTTTTTTTAGTAATCTTAAGTATAAACATTTAACCTGTGCATCTGTTCAAAATAAATCAAATATCCTAAATAAAAAATGTATAATTTATCTGGTTAATTAACATGGATTTCAAACACTATTTTAATTACTAATCGAAACTTTAATTTGTTTGATAAGAATGTACAAGGCCTAAAAAACTGATTTGGATGAATTACACTCAATTTAACATTACTATTACGTACCTCTTTCGACTACTGTAAAAAATAAATGCTGAATTTCAGTAAATGCAACAAAATATGTGTTTTATCACCAAAATATTTTTCTTTTTGCAGTTGAGATAAATTCATTTACTCATGTACATAATATAACACAACAATTTGAGTAGCAGTTACTGACTTTTTTGTTTTTGAATTGTGCAATTAATCTTTACAAATTGATGACTTGTGTTTGTTTTTATTTATGGCCATCAATATCTTTATAAAAAGTTGTTCTTCTGGATTAGTAAATGCATGTTTTCTTATTTCAAACAAATTCATTTAGTTTTTTTAAACACCAATAAATAATTGAATGTGGTTTAGTATACAACAAATTATGTGCCATTTAATTATATAATCACTTTATTTTTACTATCTAAAACTGATTCCTTAAAATTAGATGTTATATTCTAAAAGATACACAATTTTCCATTGTATGGAGTTCAGGGCCCCGATTGCAATGGGAAGTTAACAGAGTTATCTTTGACAGTCTATAAAGAAAAACCGATATTTGTGTACAAAAATTAGTATATTTGCATGAACATTTAAAGTATCTTCGTTGGTAACCTATAATTGAATATGTTTAGAAGAAAAAATGTATGCATATTGTTATTTTCATACAGAAAACTTAATTTTACTTTGAAGATACATTTTACTTCCCATTGTAATCGGGGTCCTGGAGAAACTCTGTGGGGTGGCTACCCCACAGAGTGCGGCTGCACTCCCTCATGTAGAGAAATCGAAGAAATTTTTTCTAAACCATAAGAGAATATTTGAACTTACGCGGTCCAAGAGGATAAGCGGTATTTGAGTGAGTGAGCGGGTGAGTCTTATGTGTTTTTAAAATTTAATCAATTATCATCATCATCATCATCAGCCGTCTCTTGTCCAATGTTGAACATAGGCCTCCCCCTTTAGTCTCCATATTTCCCTATCCTGAGCCAACCGCATCCAACCACTTCCTGCAACTCGTCTTATGTCATCAGACCACCTTGTCTGAGGCCTGCCGACACTTCTTCTACCCGTTCTGGGTCGCCATTCCAGGACTTTTATGGACCACATCGGTGATCTTTGTTCTCGCTCTAATCCATGTATTGGTTTTTCTGTCTCTCAACGAAATACCCAGCATTCTCCTTTCCATGGCTCTCTGTGTCACTGATAATTTGTGTAAATTTTTTTTCGTGAACACAAAAGTTTCACAGCCATATGTCAGTACAGGGAGAACACAAGCATCAAAAAGTTTCTTCTTTAAGTAATGTGAATACTTCGGAGATTTTAGGATAAATGAGAGCTTACCAAAGGGGGCCCATCAATCAATTATAGATTACACTAATACAACATTTTTTATAAATACATGAAAAGAAAAATAATCGGACAAATCGTCATTACATTGGTGACTTCAAGTCAAGACATTTTATAATGATTAGTTTAAATATACAAGACTCGACTGCAGGGGTGGGCTGCCAATTTTTTAAAAAGGGGCTCGCGGGGGGAGGTGGTTGGGAGGGGGGTTCGTAGAATGGGCTGAGGGGGAAGGGGAGGTGTATAATTTTGTTCAGTATTAACTTAAATGCTATTTATATGTGTAATAGTTTGTGCCCAATCAAGGCAAAGGTAAGAAAAATGTGCATGTGTGAAGCAAGACGGATAATCGTTCAAAGAATCGCAAAAATATTGCGTTGAACATCTAAGAACATATGGAAGCAATATAGTGTATTATCAAACATCGGCGTTTTGAAGCATTGTTAGGCGAATGCAGGCAATTGTTACACTATACACGGTGTTCTTTAAACCCTGTCACATCCGAAACCACGATGATCAGTATGGGCGAGAAGACATATTAGCATATTTAAAAAATTATTTGGAACGAAGAAATTTTTTCAAAATAAAATATTTAAAAAACAAATGGTTGCTTATTTCTGCAGGAAAGAAGTGAAGGGGGCACGGCCACGCGTTGGCAGTGTGTTAGACTCCCCTCTCCTCATTCTCTCCTGCAGAAGTAAGCAACCATTTGTTTTCTTTTACATTTTATTTTTTTAAATTTTATTTGTTATAAAAAAAATATTTCAATTTGCCAATATGTCTTCTTGCTCATACTGATCATTGTGGTTTTGGATGTGACAAGGTTTAAAGAACACCCTGTATAGACAAAAAACGGATAGGTCTCTTTTATTGCGCATTCCTAATAAATAGATTTCTCGAGAAATTTCAAAAGGGAACAAAATTTTATTTTTTATAATACATTTAAACCATCCACTAAAATTGTATTTATGTACTGATTTGATCTGAGAATATTGATTTCTCTCAATTTAATAAGGGGCTCGCCGGCCCAAGTTAAATTTAACAAGGGGCTTGCGCGAGTCCCTCCGAGCCCCCTGCAGTCCACCCCTGCTCGACTGTCTAAATTTATGTTAAAATTTAACGCTCATGCATGTTTAATGAATTGTAAAAAAAAAGTACATTTTCATGTAAAAAAAGTCCTTTTTTTTGTCTTCTGTAAAAAAACTTCGGTTTACTAATGGGGTTTCTGAAAAAAAAACGATTAAATTATTGTGAAAGTATATATTTGAGGATAAGGTAAAATGAAGATAAAGCTGAGGATAAAGGTTGGTTTGATGTTATAAGTAACTGAGAAAGAGGCTTTAAGATGTTTGAGGTTTTATCCGACGGAATATTTTTGGTAATTTTCTCACTTTATTTAAATGTAAAATTGGGGGAGAGGATCGAAAAGTGTTTGATAAAGATGGAGAGGGGATGTTGGGAAGTTCCTAACGATGTGATTTAATCCTCTCCATATTCTCACATAATTAAATGCTATGTTACTATAAAATCATATAACAAAGAAAAAAACACTTCAAAAGTAATTGTTACAATTTACTACCTATTGAAACTGAAAATGTCAACAGTATGAAATTTAAAACATGAATGAAGATTAAAATAATAAAATAAAGAATAATGGTAAGCTGCGCATAATCGCTTCTATACACGGTTCGTCCATGGTATTTATATACCTATATATCAGAAATTAATTATTTTTTTCATTTATCAATAAGAATATTCCCAATAAAATAATGAACTTTTTCGAGATAGAAAGTAGCTTGTATCAATTGCCGATCCTCTTAACTATCACTATGAAGAAAATGATGATCCGTTAGTCTATGACGACGTAGCATCGTTATTCTTTTTACAAATCCGTAATCCTACTACAAAACCACAACGAAAAGCAAACCAAATTAACCATAGATAAAGCAAGTCAATTGTAGAAATTTAAAGAATTAATTTCAAATCAATTCTTTTCCCAACTTACCGCCTGTACGGTTGCAAATAATGTTGTTCATTATTGATACATTATGTAATTTTTCATTGTACTTTTTTTTATTTTAGATGAAAAATAAGTATCCTATTTTACTTCTAATCTCTCCGGATAAGGATAGCATAAGGATAGCCTTATGCAAAAAAAATATGTCAATCGGTTGCTCCGTTGAGACGTGAAGGAAACACAAATAAACAAACACAGGAGGGGTGTGCGATATGTGGCAGGTTAAAAATATGCCCGTTACATAAGTAGTGCCTAGTGTATAAAAAAATGGTTTTTTGAATGTATAAAAAAATGGTCACAATAAACACATTACAGACATAGCAGACAATATCCCCAAAAGCTGGATAAAGGGCGACGCAATAATTTCAATAAGTAAAAGTCACACATCATAATATAAATTTATTTATTTAAAATTTCTAGGAAGCACTTTAAAAGTAACATTTTATGCATCGATATTACTTTATGATTGATTTGTGTATTATATCTATATACACAATTTGTCGAGTTTCCTTCGCGTACATAAATTCAATAACAATTTATCTCAATAAATAAAATACACATTGCGACAAATACATGCTTACACTTGCTAATTTATTAGTAGAACATTAAACTAATTGGAAAAGCAACGAAGAAGACTGGATAGATAAACCAGATCTTAATTGATCACTATGACTGCTCCTTGTAAGAGATAATCAACTCAACTCAAACTTTTTCAATGTTATCAATGGAAGCTCTATAATATAATAGAAAATAGCTTTTTACCACCATGACACAAAAAAACTCCAGAAGAGTGCTTTCAGACTGGAATAATTTGACAAACATGGTTGTTGATCTATTATGATCAAGCAATTTAAAAACAGCTTAGTTTTAAAAAAACTAAAACAGCACGAGATATAGGCGTACTGACAAAGGCTGATTACACTCCCATTTATGAGTAATGGTTTAATATTTTATTTTTGTTTGTTATGGCACTACGGTACATAGTGTAATATTGATATAAAAAGTGCATGTTAATTTCACATAGATTTCAATATATGTACATTATTTGTAAAAAATTATGCTCGCTTAAAATATTATGTAAACTTTTTTTAATTGACGATGCATAATATTAAAAAATGCATTAACTTTGCTAAGTTCAAAGGATACAAAACAAGTATCCATCAGGTAATACTGAAAATTTTGCCTTTTAAATAAGTTTTTTTTCTTTTTCATACACTTTTAAAATTACTGAGCATTATAAAAATAATTTATAGTATTCAGCGATGAATCAATTACATATAAAATTTTTGGTCAATAAGCATAAAAACTAGATTACATTTATGTAACAAAATAAAGATAGATACACTAATATGTAAACAAAAAGAAATAAATACATTTATGCATCGACCTATTAATACACATAGACGCGCCGTGCCCTATTGAGTAAAATATTTAAAAAGGTAGTGACACGAAAATGCACCCATAGTTACCGATTTTGTTTACTAGGGTGGCATTCGGGGAGACTGCATATACTACCAACAATTAGAGGATATCCATTTTTGGTATGTAAAAAAGTTTGTAATTATATGTTTACAAACGGCATTAATTTTTTATAGATCCCAATTATAATTTCTACCCATTTATTCATTTTTATTGGATTTTGGGGAAAGCTGAAATAATATTAACTCACAAAAAAACTTATTCCTACCAGTGCACTCCTGATAGAAGAGCTTCGCTATTGTGCCAGTAGGCGTAGTTTGACATTTACAAGAAAACATAATTAATCATTTATAATTATATTTGAGTATGAATTATTTTAAGTTTTGTTTACAAGCAGGCATTTCGGTTTCGATTCTAAACATCAAGCCTAACATCACACCCGGCTGGCGGTTTAAGTACAACTAAATACACGTTGGGCATGACTGAGCGTTAAGTGTCATCATTATTGAGGGCTCAGGGCGCGTCTATGCATTTATGCCACCAAAAGACATTACTCAATACATAATGTTCTGAATTAAAAAATCTACAGTTTGAATGTGGAAGGCGAGATTTAGGATCAAAGCTGCATTCGAATATGGAAAGTTTTTCTTTATCATTGAATGTTTTTTTTTGAGAGGGTAATTGCAAATGGAAATTATTATATTTGTAATAATAGCGATATTATTAACAGTAATAAGAGTTAAGTAAATTATTTACACGGGAAATTCGAATTGCAATTAATTATTTATGAAGGTATACAGTAAAACCCATGTTTTACGTTTATCAAGAGAGCAACAAAAAAGTGTAAAACTGAGGAAAAATCAAAAGTGAGGAAATTAAAAATGTACAGAAAAAATGAAATTACTAAATATACTGCAGAAAAATTGTAAGAACTGACATAATTGGGGATTATTCATATTTACCGATGATTTAGTTAAATCAAGAAATTCTATAATGTGTTATTATTTATTGAATTTAAAAAAAAAACATGTAATTTTAGGTAGGTACTCAACCTTGAAAACACGAAAATAAAAATTAAAATTAGCATAAAATGAATACAACGATTTTTTCCCTTAATATTGGGAAATTTTATTTATATGGTATCACCTTTTTGAATATGGAACCACAAAATTTCAACTGTCATTTATATCGCGGCAAAACTGTTTCACACTTTTATAATAACTGTTTAAACTATCTTCATTATTTTTATAACTTAAAATAATATTTCTATTGCAAAATTTATAAACTTTCTGCATCGTAATTTGTTGATGTAAAGACTTTGTTCTTCCTAAACATGCGTCAACTGCATGTCACTATTTAGTAAAATGTCAAAATTAGACACTTAAACAAAATGGTCAATTTGAATTTAGTTTGAGACAATAATTTACACATTTACCTCGATTTTATTCTCCATTCACGCGGCGGTGCGCGGCTCGTTGTCTTTGGACAGATCGAATGAGTTAAAAGAAAATTCAACGTAATACCGGGGTTACAAAAAAAAAAAACCCGTTAATTTGAATATGAATGTATGGAAAAAAATGGGACCTAAATATTTCGGTGTAAAAAGCGGGAAAACGTAAAATCGAGGAACGTAAAAACGAGGTTTTACTGTACATATTTAAAAATGTGAATATCAGAATAAATCTTGTCGGAAACAGCTCAGTGTGTCATCCAACATGACCGTTAGACACCGAACCACTTGAAGCAATGCAGCCACCAATAGAGATATTGAAAGACTTACTAATTTGTTATTTTGCGTAGCGACAATCGCGTTTCGACTATTACTTATTGCATTATAAGGTTTCTTCATTTCACTAGAACTACTGAAGTTCAGAATATCTCTGTTCTCAGTCAGTTGATCAGATACCGCACATTCAGTTTCATTGAACCCCGTAGAATACGAATTATTATTATTATTTAAGTTCTCATTCTGATTAGAATCTATCACAGACTCAGTACGTTTATTAACAGATCCATAACAAACAGCCGTTCCCACATCGTTCAGAACTATATCACAAACACCAGGAATGGCTCTCCATGCGGAGACATTTGGACCCGTCGCGTTTGACACACCATTTTTACTATCACAATTACTGGGAAACGGGTGCACGTCAACCGTCACATCAAATTTATTAAAAGAATTTAAACTACGCGAAGAAGAAAGTTTCCGGACTTTACTGTATGATTTTTTTATGGAATCCGCATCTACTTCCAGATTTCTTACATTGACTGAATTTTGCGGAGCCGGCATATTTTTTACATAGCTCCAAAATTCGTTAGACTCTACGTCGTCTTTTAAATTTTTCAACGAATCAGCCACATTGTATTGATCGTTATTTCCGTCGCACGATATAAAAGTAGTGCAGGAGTTGTTATCGTCGAAACTGCCATAATTCCGATTCACTTTTATTTTTCTAGGGGATGATGGAGATTCAACGTAGGCACTAGGGTTGGTATTCACAAGAGAGTTTATCTGCCGAAACTTGAGTAAATGCCTTAAAATTTTGTGAGTTTTGGCGAGTGCGTCCTGTAATCATTTGGCGACAATGACCACATCTTCAGGATTCACTCCGGATGCTTCTTCTTCCATAGGATCACTTTGTGGTACTATTTCGGAATCTTGGAGAAGGCACAACTGGAAAAATTAAGATAAAAATTATTTATTTATTTGTTTTTTATTTATTATTCACTTGTTTAAAAATTCACAAACTTATTATGGTTTTTAGGCTGTGCCCGTCTTAAGCCATAATAATTAACAAGAAAAAATAAACATATTCAGTAACCTAAAATAAATAAAAACTGCATGACATATAATAGTGATATAAAGAATAACAATCCAAAAAATAATCAAATATAAATTTTACAACATAATGTATTTAGTTACAGACACAATCAAATATACAAAACAATAGAATTATTGAAATGAATAGAAAATAGTACAAAAACAAATTTGAAATAATAATTTAAATATGGTTAATAAAGTTTAAATTTGTTCAAGTAATAAATAATGTAACCAAATAGCAGTTTATACGAAATTAAACAAAAACTTTTAAATATATTAAAAGTATGGAAGGTAGGCAGATTAACATGGATTAACTTCACTAATTTACAATGTATGTTATAATATTTGAGTTTGTCCAAATGTTTGTATACAAAAGACTGGATTTCACCCCCTCGGGAGTCGTTAAGATCAACAAATTACAACAGGGATGGAGAATACCTTAAAGAAGGTAATATGGATCCAGCCTTTGACAGGTCATAAGCCCTGTAAATGCCTAGACTTCCATATTACTTTATTTAAGGTATTCTCCATCCCTGTTGTAATTTGTTACAATGTATGTATTACATGATTTAAAAATCATTAGAATGAACAGCAAGAAATACATATAATAAATCGGGTACTTTACAAATCAAATTTGTTTTTACTCCTAACTCGTATGGATTTAATTATGTATAGTCATACAACTTCCTAAGATAAACACTCTAGATGATGTTTTGATTAATCTGGATTAATAATTCGAACCCGTCTTTCTCATTTATAACACAAAACAAATATACAAACATCTTTAATTATACTAGCATGGTTCAGTTATTCCGATAGCAGTTTGATACAGATTATCTCCACAAGTAAACTTACATTTGGGTGATCCAGACTGAGATTCCTGAAGTCCTCAGCAAAGGACAGGATATAGAAACAGAAAGATAGCGCAACCACCCACTCTGACGCAGTGGAAGCGACATGATAGTGCCAGCCACCATCGCCTGGATTCCACTTTCTCGGGTTATTTCCTGTTCGAATTGGTAAAAAGTTATTTTCAAATGCACATAATTTGTATTTCGATGGAAATTACTGTAAAGAAAATAAAATTAAATAATCTGTATTTTTATCGGCCTTTACTTTCTGTCTGTAATCTGTATTCTACCATGCAAGCGGTCTCGGGTTCGATTCTCGACATGGTTGATATGAAATATTATTTAAAAGGGTGATTTTACACTAGAATATTTCATAATCCCTAGACTGGTAGCTGAGGCGTAAGACTGATCACCTTACCTTCATGTAACAAAACTTATAAAGATACGCCGAGATTGGTGTACCAATGCAGTTCCCTATGCACCGTTAGGTGGGAAAAGGGAATGATGATGATATTTTCATCACGGACGTATAATAAATACAGACACATTATTTCTAAACTAACTACACATTAGGTACAGCAAATATCGCATTGATCTCAACAATTTGAAAAAGAAAGAGATAGCAAATCACGATACACGTGCAATGATTCATAAGGAAGAGATGTTCATATTTATTTCTGTGTAACTCGTAACCATAGAATCAATACTAGCTGGCGGCTGTCAAAATTTTGAAAAATATAGCTAATTATCTACTTATTTTGTAAATAGGATTGGAATTACAGTTCATAATTATGAATGAGGGGTTCAAATTGTCAGTAGGTCACAGTGAGTCACATCTTGCTGGAGGGTGTGATTCTATAAAATGCTGCAAACGCCCAGTTGTATTCCACCGGCAACACTACTGACTAGTCCTACTCGTTAGCGTTCACGTCGCGAAACCCGGGCAATGGGAACACACTCATAACGATATGATCACAGCAGATAACAAGAGGATGAAAGGAGAGTTTCTAGCGCCTCCAGACCAGAACTATCCAGCTAAGGGCAGGTAACCCCGAGAGAAAAATCCACCAGAGAAGGCAATGGGAAACCACTCTGGTCATCTTTTCCCAGGAATCACTATGGCGAGTATATCCAATAAGCAGTTGTCCTGGCTGCGGAATATAAGAGTAGCGCAGGACAGAGATGCTTTCGCTGTAGTGATTGCCAACGTCGGGGGGACCTGACAAGGCACCGCGAAAAGAAGAGTATGAATGAAACGATAAGTATATCCGTTTTGTTTTTCACTGTTGCAGTGCAATTTTTAAAGTATTTTTTCATCTCACACGATGGCATGTTTCTGAGTAGTATCACGTCTGATCACGATATGCGCCCTGTTCTCAGTAAACTATGAAACTAGCCGATTACCTCAGCTTATTCCTCCGTACCAAAAAGTACACTATATTTACGTCTTAAACCCAGTCCTGGTTTTTTTAGTACTAAAACAAGCTGCAGATTATAAATATTATTATAAGATTCTCTCTTTGGAAACAAGTATTTCAAACATTATTTCCGAAGGACTATTTTTCTTTAATAGGATACCATTGACATAGTATTATGTATCACATAGGACATGTGGCGTCCGAAGTGGCCGTTTTTGGCATTATTCATTTTAAAAGGAATCGACCAGTGCTCAAAGTTGACATTTCAGTCATTATGTAAATATCAGCTGAATGCCATAGTGGTTAATTAACTTTTGTATAAGTATTGTATAGAACAAAGAAAAAAAAAGTGTAGAATAAAGCTATGTATATCGCGAAGTTAATAATAATTGTTGTTTGAGTTGATTTCCGCAGAGCCACAGAAAAAATAGCCATTTATAATTATATTACTTATATGTAGGTATAAATGAATGATTTTTTTTTGTAATTGCCGATTAAAAATATCACCGCTCGTCACTGGTACAAATGTATGTTATTGTCAATAGAAATGTTTAAATGATCATAGTACTTACCGTGGAAGTAAACATGGGAGAGTATTCCAGTTGAGAAGAGAATTACAAAAAATACTGTACATAACACAGAAAGTCCAATCCTCAAATAAACTATGCGATAATTTTTAAGAACTGGACTCAGAGCGTGTGATACAAGTGCCTAAAAAAAGTAATAAAAATTGCTTCAGAAAAGATGTTCAGATACACAAAAAACATAAAGGGAATTTATAACATCGAAGCATAATGTAAATGTAATATTTGTTATATCTAGGACAAAATATTTGTTTCAGAACAATGCGTAATTTTTTTTTAAACATTAATTTAACCCCTTTCTTGGCAATATATCCTATAGGATACTGTATTCAGGTCAAATATTTTAAACCATAATTCTGGAAAAAGCAATTTCATTCAGAATGTCATGTCGTTCTCGCAAAAGGATTTAAATCGCAAACATCTACTTTTTGCCAAAATGTGTATAAGACATTCAAAATAAGGAACTTCAGCTCTATGAGAAATTGGATACAAAAATGTTTTTTTTATTTGGACATAATATGATTGTTTTATGATGAGAACACACTCTTTATACCTATTATATTTCTTAACCCGCAAATAAATGTTTTTTTTTGTTACATATTTAGAATGTATTTTGAAATTTAAATATCTATCTAATTAAACTTCGAGATACTTTATTTTATCTACAAAATTTATATTTACATTATCAATATGAATATTGTATCCCTCGGGGTATATTTTTTCTCCCAATATTCATATATTTTGTTTTTGAGATATTTAATTAAAATTTATTCACTGTTAACCATTTTGATATATTTCCTAAATCATAATTAATCTTATAATTAAAACTTTATATTTGAAGCACTAAATTTGCGGTTATTCATTTTAATAAATTAAATAAAAACAACTTTGTTTATAACCACTTAATAAAATCAAACAAAAAAACAAAGTTGTTTTTATTTATTTTATTATAATTAATCTTATTCATTGATTGACTTGGTGTTTATTTTGTAGAACTACATATTTAAACTTATAATATAAGAAATTAAACACTGATTTGAGTCTACTGAACACTTCACATTTGTTTGAAAATGCCCTAACAAGGCGAAACAATTGTCACAAAATTTTTGTTTTTAAAAATTCAATAAAGTGTTCAGTAGACTCAAATCAGTGTTTTATTTCTTATATAATAAGTTTATAATTAATCTTATTTATCACTGTATCATAATTATCTCCGGATATATAAACTAGTGCATCATCTGCAAAAAAGTTGGATTCTACAATCTTTTAGAGATTCACCGATGTCATTTATATAAACGATAAAGGCCCTAGCACCTAAGCCTTAATACAAAGTAAACAATGAATATTTTTGAAATCCTAAAATCCTGAAAGGAAACCTATCCAGATCGTTCTTTTTTAGCACATATTTTTTACACGGCACTGCGTGGAACGTATCCACTGGGTAAAAAGAAGTTCCGGTGTATACTGCACGTATAATATTATGAAAATTATGTTTCCAGAATGTGGACAAAAAAAAAAGCCCCTACATACAAAAATCAAACGTTTTCTATGAAAGTTCCTAATGCCATACAAAATATTAAAGCATGTAATTGAATGTTTATTGACTGGCTGACTAGGATTGAAAAGCTACTGTTATTTTGCTTTGCTGTAAAAATATAAATTGATCTACTTTTCAATACATCTTACCTGAATCCAAAAATAGACTGTTCCAAATCCAAAGCACATAAAAGCTCCTGTGTAATGTACATACTTCACATTGGTTTCCTGCAAAAATAATGTCAAACATACTCCACCTTTATTTTTTGCTATGATAATGTCGACAACACACATTGGTTTTCTGTAAAAATATTGTCAAACACACTTTACGCGATTCCTGCTAAAATCATTTTAATCATGAAATCTTCAAGATTTTCATGGTCTTTCTGATACTGATAGCATATTCCTGGGTTGTTATAAGATATGACAACAGTACTTCTTGCCGATGTTTCGGACAGCAATGTAGTACATATGGATACTGCAATGACAACAAAAAGTGCTGTTGTCTCTCTCTCTAATTGTCTCAACTCATCACAGGTCTTTTGGTCCCGTGGAGTTGGGACTTATGTCTCAAAAGATGTATAATAAAACTGTTTATACGTAAATAAATAAACCCCCAGGGATGTTATTCTGAATCTTCTCGCGGGGGCAGAGAAGATTTCACCTATATATACATGGGGATTTAAATTTTTTGCATGCGACTACACATTGCTTCATTTATGGCCACACTGATGATTAAACGCCAAATTACAAAAATGAAATAGTTTTATAATGAGGAAGTTCAGTGTTTTTTTTCAAATGTTTTATTCGTTAATAGACTGTTAAACTAAGTCAAAAATTTTTTTTTTTAATTTTTACATATCGTATTATCGGCGCTACGATTTTTCAAAGTTTTGTATTTCTGAAATAACTCCGCGTGTGACGTCAGAGGTTCATTTCCGCTTATTCCCATTCAGTTCTTCCTATTGGTCCAGAAGCGACAAGCAGACCGGAAATCTTCCATAGCTCTCAGATCATAGGTTGATTAACATGAACCAGTGACGTCATTTAAAGTAGTGCGTTTTTATCAAAATATTTTTTATTATTTTTTCTGTACATTTTCAAGAAACTTTGCAGTACAATTTAATGCTTTAATTTTTACCCCGCGTAAGAAAACATTTTTTGTATCCAATTTCCCGTAGGGCTGAAGTTCCTCATTGACATTTCATAGTTCGATCTGAACTAAGACAATTTGTTATTAAATGTAAACTTGAATATTATTAATTATAAGTACAATAAACCCAACGAGTGTAGTTGGAGACATCCTGTTATCTTCAAAAGTGAACCAAATACCATCTTGGACGCTGCCTTTTATTGACGGCTGGACGGCGATTCAAAGTGCCACTCAACATCTCACGGCACATAACATAAATTATTATAAAACCTGTTAAAAAAAACAAAAAAAAAATCAAATGGAGTTTTGCTAATTCTACATAATTGTTTTGGGTAACGCTTAAGGTCGCAATAATGTTCTTAATGAAAATCATGTTTGGTTTTTTAATTACGTACTTGGACATTTAATCATCAGTGTGGCCATGTGTGAAGGAAAATGTAGTCGCATACAAAAACTATAAATTCTTACGTTATATACAGTAGAAATCTTCTCTACCCCCGCGAGAAGATGCTGATATTCTTGACAGTAGTTCATATTTGCTGTGCTGATGTGTTCTACCTGAATGATGAAATAACTCTTTCATAAATAATATACATAGTATTCTTGCTGACCATAACATGTTGTTCTCCTAGCTGGTGCAATGGAATGGAGACCGGTTTAGGGTTCCAAAATGTTTTGTTCCTCTTTCACCTCGGGTGTTTCCAATTCCTCTCTTCTTCAGCTGATTTTTGACTCAGTTGCTAGATCTTCGTAAAAAATATTGATGGTCAAACTAGTTTGTGCTGTTTTAACCTTTAACCTATTTGGTATGTGGATGTGAATAAGATCTATTTATTTAGGAAGAATAATAAGAACTTCGCATTCCATTTCATATTGTTATATTTTCTTAGAATGTAGAAAATCAACATTTAATTTTGACAAGTTTTGATTGTTACTGTTTGTAATGAGAGGTTCTGAAATTGTATTAATTAAAATAAAGCTTAGTAAAACAATGGCGGTGTATCTTACTGCAAAGCACAGATTACATTAATATTTTCAAAGAATATTTGCAATTTTATAGTACATTTTTTGCAAATATTAAAATTTGTTCTACTGGTTTAAAAATTTAGCGTCTTTGTGTCAGGGACAATCTATCAAATTGCAGCTACTTAACTCGGAGACATGTAAACTTAATAAAGTATGAACACAGAGATATAATATGAAAAGGATCGTTATCTGAGTATTTACAGAGTATATGATGGATTAGTTAAGTAATATACCTGCTGATGCACTCACCTGAAAGTTAGCTACCATGCTAAGACCCAGGCAGGAAGATGTTCCGAACCAAATCGATATGTCGTTCATTTTTTTGACCGACGACGCGATCGGGTAGATACATCGCATTTCTAATATCTGACGATGCCTTATGTACATCGTGATCCCGACTAAAAAAGAAATAAAGCTATAAATCTTCTTGCGGTCAACGTTGTGTTTATGTGAACGATAGTTTGTCTATGCTGAAGATTAAAGAATCCATTTTATAATCGTAACTTGTAAATCTCAAATATAAGATACCCAATTATTATTCTCTGTATTTCATAGTTACACGCTAACGTCTAGCTGTCCTTATACTTAAATCCTGATTTTGTAATGTGGTTCACAGGGTTAGAGTTACAATTTAATCATATGAATAGTTTCAGGAATACATTTATTTATATTTGTTAGAAAAGTCAAGAATAAATCATTTCCTATATAAGTTTCAAAATTAAGTTGTAGCATTAACCCTGTATTATTTAATTAAATATTAAAAAAAAACTGAATATTAAAAAATATATTGACATGCCTATTACAGTACAGTATTTTTATAAAACACATTTTAGTAGAACAGTAATACATTCAGTTTAAACAGAAAAGCCGTTGCAAGAAGTAATGGTTTGAAATATCTATTGAACAAGTTATTAAAGTTTTATCAAAAATTGACACTTATAAAACACACACGTATAGATTTTTGCTTATGTAATCATGGATTTTTCTGAAATAGAAATAATAATTTATCTATAAAAATGTTAAGTTAAAAAATTAAAAATGTCACAAAAGATATGAAACCACTAGATATCCAAAAGTTTACTTGAATATCAACCATTTTTTATGTAAACATAAAAGTAAAATATATTTTTAAGATTGTAAATTCCAGTTTGAAAGCTAATTGATGTAGATCAATAATGGTATGAAATTTGTTAAAATATAATTATCTTGTTGAAAAATTTCAAAATACTTTATTCGAAATTTATATTCTTGTTCTGAAAAGTGTTTTTTGAATAGGAAAAAATAATATTCAGATTATTAAAAAAATATTCAATAGTATATGTTAAAGGACCATGATAATAATTTAAAAAGAGAGTGCATTTAATAATAACAAAGAATTAATTTAATTAAAAAATGATTCAAGTGACGATAAAAAAACTTGAAAGAAAATTAGTACACTGGCCTATGAATAGTTTCAATATCAATAAAAATGAACAAATTGAATGCTTTAACCCTTTATAGGACACATATTTTATGTTGATTTACGTCTTGCATAAAAAACATGTTTTTTTAAAAGATAATAAATCTATTGCATTTGAAAAGGCTGAGTGGAAGACTAATCTACCAGTGTATGTTTTTGCGATACACTTGTGACATAAGGCTTATTATAAATACAAATTATCAGAAAATAAATACAGTCAAACTAGGTTATAACGATCACGGAAATAGCGAGATCTCGGATGTAACGAGGAAACATTAGTTGACATTTCAGTTCATGGTTTTCTCCATACAATTATTCACTGTTATAATGAGCTACTTCTCGGACATACCGAACAAAAATACTGTCAAAAATTACACAAAATCTTCAATTGTTAAAAACATCATTCTCGACATAAAAACCTAAGTGATAAAATCCAAACGGTCGGCTAACGTAAAGGATAAATATGTCGGGCGTTGGGATCGGGTTATGTTTATGATAGCTATGTCTAAGTACCTAATTGGATTTTTTGTCGACAATATTGAAAAATGAACACACATGGTTTTTAAAAAATCCAAGCTTTGTGAACTTAGTAAGTGCTGGTTCAGCACATTGCTACAATTTACAACCGCTTTTGTAGTTTATGAATGACATGCTTGTTTCGGGGGTTTTTTAGATTTTTTAATGTTCTATGCTTATTTCAATACACAATAAACATTATAAGTGGGTGATGTCAAATGAGTTCTAGACTAGATAAGTTAAAACTTAACCCTTGAATTATAAACATGTCTACTAACAAGAGGAAGTGTCTCTCAATTCGTGAAAAGGCGGCAATTAAAATGTGGAATTGTGTACAAAGTTTTCTCTATCTTCATCCACAGTGTCAACATTGTGAAAAAAAAGGATATTTATTTGTCTGCATTTAAAAAGAATATCACGGACACAAAAAATTTAGAAAGTGCGATCGTACTTATGTCGATGATGCATTGCTCCAAAGGTTTTGTACCCGAAGAAACGTGGGATTTTCTGTCAATGGACCATATTTACTTGTTTACTTAGTGACAATGTGCAATAGCGATTGTATAAAAAAACATTTCTCTGGTATAACGAGCAAATTTAATCGGTCCCATCTTCCTCGTAATAACTAAGTTCGACTGTACATCAATTCTGGAGGTATATTTATGTACCAATTTATTCTAGGTGTCCTAAAAAGGGTTAAATAAATAATAATGTTTTTATGTGCGAAACTAATACATTATATTTTTAATACGAAAGTTTTACTCCAAATTTCATCAGCGTAATTAAAAAATAATTAATCTTCTTATACATACAATAGAAAAGAATATTTTATTGGAAATGATCTGTCAGTCATTTGACTTATAAAGTTTATGGACATAGCTGGAATAAGAATGGTATTCCCATCCTTATTCTACCGCTATGCCTAGGCGTAATTTTATACCAAGTTTATAAGTAACACCCTTAATGTTTATTCATCAATTTTAAAAAATGTTAATAAGTAATTTAGGATTTTACGGTTGGTATAGTAATTTGTTCCGTTACTTGCATTTCTAAACCACATTATTACATTCCTGCAATGTAGTTTATCCTCCATTTTGTTAAGAGCCGAGAGGTTGTTGATTTTCATCAGAGGTGAATGTTTTAAAATAAGAAATCCCCATATAATTATTTAGATAGTTATAGTTACCCTTAGTGAAAATTGAAAAATAATTTTCTATAAGGTTTCAAATATGAATATTACGAATTGTATTATTCTTAATATTGCGGAAATATTTTTCAAAAATGGTAGCTTATCTGATTTCACCACCAAGTGATAAGTATTTCAACAGTGGGAATTAGATAACATAAAAATGTAAATTAATATAGGTATGCATAAATAGTAATTAAAGTTCATTGGTCAAAATAATTAGACACAAAACTAATGTTTGCGACACCTTAAAGATCATTTACACATTCAATCTATTACACACAGTTCATATTCGTCACCGTATTTACAAATCATTGGAGATTATGGAATTCTGCGATTTGACTTCTTTTATACTTTCGATTTGTTGGCGCAGGTACATGATCTTCTGGTCCTGGAGCGTGGCCTTGATTTCCATGTGTCGCACGACTGCGCGTGCGCACTTGAGCTCGGTGCAGACGCGCATGCACTGAAGGTCGCCCAGGGTGTACGCCTCATCGGAGTACTTCTGCGCCTGCCTTTCCAGAACCTCCGCCGGCCAGCCCGTCACGTGCTTCACTAGATCATTGGAGACGTACTTGGAGAGGGAAGGTGAGAGCATCGGGCTTTCGGATTGCGTGAAGTTTCCGTAGGCGCCGGCGTTCTGTATGCCTTCGATCTTGGATTTGGAGAGCAGGACGTTGAGCGGGGTGTGTCGGGTGCCGGCGTCGGCGTGTATGGAGGGGGCGCAGTGGTTTAAGGCCGAGCCGGGACCGGCCAGCTGGTGCGAGAGGTTGCGAGGGAGGGCGCTCACCACGGGAAGCTCGTGCGGTGCCTTGGCGCGCCCCGCGGGGTCCGGCGGGGGCACGCGCCCCGCCGGCTCCTGCACGGGCGTGCTGCCGCCCGAGGACGTGTCCGTATCGTGCAACACCTGCACTTCGGGCGCGTGCTGCGCCGGCCGCCCCGACTCGCGCTGCTCGGGGCGCCGCCCCCCCGCCTCCGCCCACTCGCCGGGCCGGTCCCACTGGGAGATCCCCAGCAGACTGTTGTAATAGTACTTCTTCCCGGAAGAGCTGACGTGCTCCGTCCACACCTCCCCGCAGCCGTAGGATCCGTTTTCGCCTCTCTCGTTTCTTCCGTGCCCCCCGTGATCCCTCTTACCACTCTTGTTTCGGTCTCGTCGCGGCGACATGTTATGTTTCCTTCCGGTTCGCGCTTTTATCGGATTCACCTACAACGGAAATATCCTGCGTATAATTGTCGTTCGAAAATAAAAATGGAAACTTTAATCTTCTGACACAAACCGATGTATTTTAGTACGTTTCTATCGATTTTCGATACGAACAATTCGTGAAATTAACAGCGATCCGAATAATATCGCGAATCAGACTGTTCCCGAAAGGCATTCAATACGTACGTATGACGCATCCGATGTTTATTAACTGCGCGAAAACGCAACTTTCTGGAGAATATGCGGCCGCATCGCTGATGTACGGGAAATCTGGTTCGACGTGTTCCAACAACACAGCCCAGATGTACCTGGAAAAAGTTCAATTGTCAGACTAAATATAATATGTGCGCGGCGTGCGAAACGAGGACGTTTTTCTAAACAAAAAAAGTAATATTGAGAATACCGTTCCTGGTAAAAGTTAAGTTTTTACTCACGTTAGCAGAAATGTCGCCGGGAAAAGAACGAAGCAAATCAAGGGTAAAAAATGAAGAATTTCATATGCCATAACAATGAGTTTCCATTTACGGAAAACGAAAACATTAAATTAATTACACTTGACCGGATTTAAGCAATTGAATCTAAACACCCGATCACAAATAATATTAAAATCAATAAACGTAATTGAAACTCTAGAAATAATTATGAAGCGATTCGCAGCCTAAAAATTTCAATATCCACGGAGTCGTTTTGAAACTGTCATGGTTGATACAGGTTGATAGTTGAAAGCCAGAGATTATTGGTTGAAAACGTTGTCTGCGTTGTTGTTTATTGTCTATGAGATAATACCAATATAATGATTGTAAAAAATGATTCAGCAGCATACTATTTTTTTTTTGTATTCAGTGATTTTAATCTGATAATATGTAGTTTATTTGAAATAGATTTTTGTGTTTTTTTTATCGTATTTTTAAAAAAAAAAAAAATTTTTTAGAATAAATACATTTTTGATCAATTTTCTGTTGATCAATTTTCTGTTGGTTGCAAATAATTTTGTAATGGAAAAAGGAGAAAAAATTGGAGTAGTGTGGATTAGAACCTAGGACCTTCTGATCCGGAATCCACAATACTACTATGGAGCCTCAGCATGTCCCTTATTTTAATTTTTTATAACATCCATGTTATTATTTTTATAATGAATTATTTTTAACGTAGTCAAAAAGTTTAGTGATATGAATGAAATACTAGAAATTGTTTTTTTGCATATTGTTTACAATGATCGTAATTCATTTGGCAAAATGAAGAATATCGTTCTAGGTGTGAAATAGAACAATAGTCCTGGACTGTCTTCGATTTTATGATTATAAAGTCTCAGGTAGACATTTTGAAAAAGGAAATCTAGTAGAGATTAGTCTGTCTTGTGGCTTACTGGTTAGTAAATGAAAGATGTCTGGGCTGCTATTCTGAATTTTTTTATAGCGGGTATTTTATACGCAAATACGCGCTATACCGCGCTATAAAAGCGTTCAGAATAGCGACGCTGGTTCAATTACCGGCAAGGTCAACATGGTGTATTCATGAATTAAATATATTGTTTTTTATTGCGATTCTTCAGAGCCTCTTTACTGATACCTGAAGTCCAAAACTTATTAATAAAATTACATATTTATCTACATTAATTACAAATAAACACTGTTACGCTGCGATTGGAATCCGAGTGCGCCATTGTGTGTTTACGTCTCAAAAATGTTTCCCTCTCTGTTGCAACTAATTCGGATCTAAATAATTCCTAGGGAAGAAATCCAGCCTGTCTACAAATATTTGGACATACTCAAAACCTTGTTAATATAAAAAAGGTTTATTTATTAGAGGAATCGGATCCGTCTAATGTTGACAAACATGTTAAGAAGAATTGGCAGAAATAATCTGTGTGGGCTGTAGTTTACATTTATTAAAAATAAATATGTTGAGTAATGGTAGCAGGTTGTTGTATTTATTTTTAACTCCTTGTGGCAATATTGTCATGACAAACTTAATAAATAGGCTACAAGTTTGTAGTGGCAACATTGTAGAAACAAATCTCATGCATGTTTGGTGGATTGGGAAGTTTCTTTAAACTTGGCTCAAGTTTACACAGTTGCCATGTAAAACTTGGATCAAACTATCACTTTTGACACTTCAAACTTGATGCAAGTCGGAGTCAAGTTTACATTGCTATCTGGGTAATGATGGTTACTCACTACCCCCAATTCAAGATAATATAAAATAAATCCATCCGTAAGGCCAGTTCTGGTTAATTAACTTCTTGATAAAGCGTTAAAAAAAGTATAGGTAGCCATGTAAAGAAAAAATAAATACATAATACGTGCTGTAGTTAGTACTCATTTTAATATTATGTATTGTCCGTTCCGAATACTAGCCCAGGGGTGGTATTCTGAATCTTTTCTACCTCCTAAAGAGTGGTTAATTTGGGGATTAAAAAAAAGACTACACTTTGCTTTATATAATGGTCACCCTGATGATTATACGTCAAATGATGTATAAAACTGTTTAAAAAACTGAAAAATACGAAGACGGTTTGGTCATTTCAACCTAATGAAGTGTTTTGGGTAATGGTTAAGGTCGCAATAATGTTCTAAATAAAAATCTTCATGTACGGTTTCACATCTCCGTATTTATTTGACGTTTAATCATCATTATGGCTATAAATGAAGCAAAGTTTAGGTGCATGCATAAAAAAACCCTAAAATTAATCACTCTCTCGGGGATAGAGAAGATTCAGAATATTACCCCAAGGGTGGTATTCTGAACGCAAAAACGCGCGTAGAGAACGCACATTTAACGCGTATTTACGTACCTACTAAATACACGCTAACACAGCGATATCTTCGCGTAAAGCGCGCAATTCCGCTCAGAATACCAGCCCTGGGCTGCATTAAACGAGCATGCATATGCTATCAAATATTAAAGGATAATCATTTTTGGTACATAAAAATGTTTGTATTTTAACGTTAACAATTGACATTCGTTTTTGGTGGATCCCAATCAGGTTTTTTCCTCATATTCCTTATAATTTTGACCCATTTATTTTTTTTCACTGGATTTTTAGAAAGGAAAATATAATATTCATTCACGTTTAGGTATTCTATTAACACATTCGTATAAGTGCATCACTGTAACTAAAAAGAGCTTCGCAATTACGCCGCTAGGCGTAGTTTGACGTTTACAAAAAACAATAAATTGTTTTAAGCTTTGATAATGACTCATGAACACATATTTACCAATGAAAAGTTACACAATCCTTTTTACAATGTTTGTCTGAATGGTTTTTACACGTTTTCATGACACGTCACTAAACGTCACGCCCGGCTGGCGGTCGAAGAACTACTGAATACTGAATACGCTTTGGGCATGACTGGGCGTTTAAGCATGAGTTGAGAGTCATAATGTTTTAGGGTTCAGAACATGGTTATGTATTTATATGTAAATGGTACTGTGTGTTGTAGGTTGTAGCCGCTGGAGCCTCTTAAAATATAAGTTGCATACATAATTTATGGTTCTATTTTTTTTTTGGTTGGATGTCTTTGTACAAAAACAGTAAAAATAAAAACTCTTTCAAATTAAAACCATTTTATTTCTTTGATAAAACTACATGCTATCATAAGTTATAAAATAAATTAATGATGTACAAAACGTACATAATAAATTAAGTTTCAATAAATATTTTGAAACAAAACAAATAGAAAATATTTGAAACGCAATGTAACACAATAAATCGTAATAAATTTGTAAAAAACATTAATTTAATTAATACGCTAACACATTTCCTAGGTTTTATTTTCTAACATGGAAGATCAATAAATGGACTAGGTATTTATATAATTATTACAATAATATTAACAATAGTTAATTAGAAAGTTAATTAAAAATAATTTATCAAAAATGTTTTATGTAAATATAACAATCAAAGTCATCTGATTTTACTTATTTGAAGGTGAAAATTTAACTAAAATCAAAGAGTTTAATCGATATTTCATTTCAAAATTATTAGAATATATTTTTTAGTTCCCGTTCATAAAGTTATATCTGCAGTACCAGAAAAATATTAAATTCATGCATTTATAACGCAACAAAAAAAACAGTACAAATAAAACTAAAAATTTGTTAAAAAGTATTGTTTTTGAGTGCCTGATGCAAATATGTTTGAAATAGTTGAAAAATAAATTTATAAAAACAGACGCATTTTTGTAGTTTATAGCAACACACTGAATTTCATCCATGTCAGTATTTGAGATAAGATTTAAACAAAATGTTCTAATTTGTTTCCAAAGCAAAATCCCAATAATAGGGTATTTTCACGTTTTTTTTTTATTTTGCAAAAAAATTGAAAAAAAAATTACGATGGTAACTGTACTGTTTTTATTTTTTTATGTCCACGCGTTAATTTTTCAGAGCGGTTTAAAAACGTATACTTTGAATTGGCGCCAAAACGAACATTCGGATGCCGTATGGGCTTGTGACGTCACGCGTTACGAATTTGACTGACCGTTCAAACAAATTCATACGAATTTGTATAGCCTACGTGTTGTTTTTGTTGTAATTGGTTGTTTTAACTAATTAACGCGCATAAAATGTTTTTAGTTATAAGATACAAGTACTGTTTAATTCCGATGTGCACAAACACTACGGTGAAGACGCAAAATAAAGCTTTTTTCGCCATTCCTAGTACCTAATGAAAAAATGCAGAAAAAGTGGTTTAACGCATTTGAACGTTATGAAACGAGATGTTAAAAAAAAACAAACCACTATTCTTTTTTCCGTAGGTCTTGTTCAGTACGAAATACTATATTTTATGGTGTAGACTGTAGACTATAAACATTTACTAACAGTAGGTACTGAAATTAGCACTTATAAAGCTTGACAGATACTACAATACTAAAATAGTTTATTCTTTGAACGTTATTGTTTATATTTGTATTATATTTCTGTACTTATGTTACTTAGTTTAATTTGTGGAACTGTTGGTTTTCTATATGAATAAAAAATAAAATTACGAAAAAATTGCTGTATGAAAACCTACCTTATTTATTTGTGAAATTTATTGCATTTACAAAATGGCAACTGACCTTGAGATGCTGGACAGTTTTCACACTTGCAGGAATCTATTATTTCCTAGACTTCATCGCAAATCAACGTCACCGAGTACGATTTGGTTCTAACTTTAAGTTCTGCTGGGGTGACTCGACCTTTTACCATTCAAATATCACCCGTCCGTTTTACTTGAATGTAATCTATAGCACTGTCTCCGTAATTTACCCTAGCTGATATATTAAGTAAATCACATTTAATAAAAAAGGCATTAACACGCACTCGAGCAACAGAGATGTTTACAAGCAATGGTATTTTATGGATTATGTTGTGTCAAAGTCACGTTACTTCCCTTTTGCATTAAATGTACGCTAAACAATATATTTATAGTACATGCAAATAATACAACTATTTGAATGAATACATTCTGGAAGCAAACATTATATATTTGCTTACCTTACGGCCTTTACATTTCTATACTCGAACTTAAAAAGTTTGTATTGGATGAGAAAAAAATACCCATCATGATTATATCTATTTTGGGCAAGTTATCGGACTTTCCTTGTAAAAAAACCATTTTAGTCATAATGCTATGGATGTTTATAAATGAAAACAAAAAAAAAAACAAAGGAAAAGACGAAATTTAACTAGAAAAAACAAATAAAAAGCCACAAAACGCCCGCGTCGCAGTATCTCAGTATAGGATTTGGGTGAACGTAGGATATATAAGTCACGCGTGACGTCATCAACCCTTTTGGCCAGTTACGGGCTGTTTTATTTCTATCAAACTTTAAATAGGAAATTATAAATGAAAACATTCGTTTCAGATTTTGATAGTTATATGGTTCGAATCGTAAAAATATTCTTTAAATACTGAATACATTAAAAATCATATCCCCAGTTTATGAAAATACCCTATTACAATTTTTTGAAAATATGTTTTGGACTGAATATTAATCTAAAAAGGAAAAACACGAATGCAACTTTGTTGAAAACATACAAAAAATGTAGGTACTGAAAACTATAAACATAATATTGGAGGTTTTAATTTTTTGAAATTTTGCATCGTAATAAAAATATTTTATCAATACTCATTTGTTTATTCCTCAGCATAGTTACTAATTCCTCTATTTTAACATTAAATGTACGCAATATAATTACTGAATAAGCACCAAAATTAATTTATTTTTAGTAATAGGTTGTTACAGCCGAACTAAGTAGGAAAACGCATAGAAAAAAGTTTAGAGGAAACGCGATGGATGAGAATTTTGATAAATAGGTATTTGAACATTGTTTTCTTGTCATATTCTCGCAAATGCATCCCCCGTACTGTGCGAAAAAGACAACAGCACGTCGGATAATTTATATCTAACTAAAATCGATGAAATTAACCTTTCGTTGTCCCGTTTTCCGCACCCCAAAACTGAACCGATTTGGTTGTTTTTTTAAAGAAAAAGTAAGGGGATTGAAAGCAAAGATAGCAAACTCCCGTTTTGGTGTTTTCGAGAAAAATAACAAAAACTGCTACACTAATGCCAAAGAGAGTCTTTATGTTAGAAATATTATTTTCTCTGAACTTCCTCAAGCCTGTCATTGGTCGAACAAAATGGCTGATGGATATTGCTATTTTTGCTTAACACTATTTTCAAACCATCAGAAGTATGATTTTAAACTACATTTGCAACTCAACTCATGATTTTCATAAAAATAAAGTTGATAAACTATAGAATGACATCATAACCAAAAAAAAAATTTTTTTGGAGGTTGAAGAAAAATTGTTATCATATTTGTATACCATACCGTCGCTTTAGTTCGTTTTTGTCCAACAGACCATTTTTAAATAAATTAAGTTAAGTGTACAAAAGTTCTGAGAAAGCCTTTATTTATAAAACTAAATTGAAAAAAAAAAAAAAAATTGTTAAAGGGGTTTTTTAATGAATTTTGTTTTCAGTTGTTGTCATTACTTATGCCTATTTCGTAAAAAAAAACTTTAAAGCTCTATTTCTGCATTTTTGTGTTTTGTTGTGTTGGACAAACACGAACTGAAAAACTAGGTGCTTTTAAAAGTTTTTGAATGGTCTTTTGCCTTTCTTTGAATGATTCCCATAATAACCAATTTACCAAAAACCCAAAATGATAGATAATTAGTGTAAAAAAAATCACTGCTCAAGTGCCATAATCAAGGGAGAAAATAAACAGTATAAAATCTGTATATTTTTACGAAATTCAGGCTATAGTATTTTCAATAAAAAAAATATAATTTATAAAAGAATACCTATTATTTTTTCTTATTAAATGTAATATTTTTTTTGTTTTTCTTTTCTTAACATTATTGATTACCTATCTTAAAGTACAACAAGTAGGTAGGATCTTAACATTTAAGAATTTTGAAAATTACATGCATAGGTAGTAAAAACTTTAATTTTGAGAGCTGACAACTACATTTAAGAAAAATATTTTCTCTTGTATAAAATGTACAAAATCCATAAAAAAATGTTTCGGTAAATTTTTAAAAGATATCTTTTTGGTATTGTAAAATATGCAACATTTCGTACAAAATACTCATTATAAATATTACTGTTTTAAAAAATACAATTTTACAAAGATGATTCTTTAATTTGTTGAAAAATTCAACATGACACATTTTATGTGACAAAAAAGCTTTACGAAATACATGATATAAATAGACAATTGAATTATTTTATTATAACAATATGAAAATCTTACATATTTAACATACTTACTTAAATAAAATAATTCCTACTTATTTAATCTGATTGAAAAATATTACCTTATTTATAGGATAGATATTTTACAATGAATATTAAAATCACAGAGATTTTCTACATCTAGGTAAACAAACTTTAATTTAAGCATTACCTACATAATTACGTATTAATTTACTATGACATAATATAGCGAGTTGACGCTATTAGAAACTTCAACATTGATTCACACAGAGCTTTTATAAATTTAAAAGAACAAATATACCCTTAGCTGCGAAGTCAAACATTTTTTTCTCCATGAAAGCGTTCAGACAAAATACAATTTTTAATTGTTCAGAAAATAAAATTAACATTTACATGTTACAAGTGCCAGGAAAATAGCATTTCAATTCGTGGGTAATTGCTTTAATTCTATACTGGACTTTCATAATTATCAGAAGTAATGGTACACAGAAACATGCCGTTGAGTGTGAAGAAAAATACTTTAATAAGGAAATATATATTTTTTCTTACAATATCATAAGGGTCTATGAAATACTGTTGAGTAAAAAAAAAAAGATTATTTATTTTAAAATTTATAATTTTGAACTCTGGCGAATAGGGTTCATTGCATTGTCCACGCCCCTAATACGACACGATTCACGTTAAATTATGAACTTTGTTTGTGACCATTTAAATTTAAATAGAACATCGTCATGAATCTTGACGTCACAATTGTCAATTGCGTTTTTGTAGACATATTTTTTAAGAATTAAAAAAAATATATATCTATAAAAACATTTCTCTACAATTTCCAAATTGATTTTGAAAATACAATTGTTTTTTCTAAATCTATTTCACACGTTTTTATCAATATGTGATATTAACCTATTGCACTGGAACTGTGAAAAATAGAACAGATGTATACGATTAGTTTCACTCATAAATACAATCTGATTTATGAAACAAGCAGATAATTCCATATTTTTAAGTACATTTTTCAAAATTGCTGCCAGCTAGTATTGTATCCATGGTATTGAGTTACACAGAAATAAATATAAACTAAGGAAATATGTATATTTCCTTTTGTAAAAAAGAAATGTACACATTTCCTTAATAATAATTGCATGTGTATCGTGATTTGTTATCACTCTTTGGGCAGTGCCCTATTTGCAATATTTAAAGTTGTATCGTGGACGGGAATAACGTGTCTATTTATTATACGTCAGTGGTGAAAACTGTGTCATTCATTATATTACATACTCCAATAAAATCTACGACACTATTTTGTATGTTCTTTTGACTCAGATATTATTTAATTTAAATAAATATTTGATAGCAAGCGAGGATTAAGACAAAAATTATGGCTGTAAAAAATCCTTCACTCGCAAAAGTACTAACCTATGCACTATTTATAAACATTTGGCAGTATTTTTAAATATATACGCGGGATTCCCATAAAACGTTAAATACTACCTTATTATTAATATTCATGAAAATGGCAGTGAGAATTTCAGGCCGTATTCAAAAATGTAGGAATAACTAAGACATACTAGTTTCGGTACCCATTAGATTCAGCACATAATATTATGCATTTACAATATAAAGCAAATTATTTGAATACTACTTATGTATGTATAAGATTTGCTACTGCGTGCCACTGTTTTTCCCGTTGCGTCAATGAGAAAAATATAATACCATTTTGTAAATATCGTATTTTATTCTATGTAGGAACATTAGAAAATATATTAAATTAGTAAAAATATTAAAGTTATTCTTAAAAGAACTAATACATGTAGGTACTATGTTAAAATCAACATTCATATGACTTGAAACATAATCTTTATTTGTATTAATTATGCATTCTAAAAATTATACATTGATAAGTATTGTACAATCAACTTATTGTACAATGAAAATTATTATTTATCATAAGTACCTAGGTATAGCTAATGTAAGTCTAGAATTTTAGACTAATATATTTTTAAAGCTATCTGTTAATTAGAACAGCGCGGTCGTAAAGAGTTAATATCTTAAGATACTGCATTGCATATGTGAGCTCGTCGAATCATATTTATATCTAAAGAGGTATTTTCAATACATCGTTATATATCCAAATTGTGAAATAACAAGTTTTTTTTAAAGAATAACGTTCGAATAACGAATAAAAAAAATCTGAACACCCATTCGAATTTCTATCCCCATTTCAATCTCTTAAAAATGTTTAGATTCATCATCTACATAAAATATTAATAGGGCCTTGAATTAGTTTTCACTGTTTCCTGACAAAAGCTATTATCTTAGCCGTTTTACATCGAGCAGTGCTTCAGCCAACTTCATCGAGAAGATTCACCATTAGGCTTAAAGTGACAGTATGTTATTCTTCCGAAGAGTAAACGACATATTTTTTCATCACATTAAAAATGACGAATTTCGTACCAAAAATTCATTTTTGCGAGGAATATTATGCATTTTTTTTTATTCTGCAGCTGAACCATATACAATTCTATATGGTGGAGACCCTCGGTGACCATGCCCTGTCGAAGCTGAGTCGTTTTTTCGAGATGGATTTCGTATGCTGTAAGAAAAATAGGAGGAAGTCTTGCTAGCGATGGACAATACTTTCAATGACGCATTGATTATTAATTTTAAACATAAAACATTAAAATTCATGATAAAACAACGAGAATTTACTCAAGTCCTAAATACTATTTCTAAAGTTGTGGCCCTGTGGAAGTAGGGTGATCTGCAGACTGCAGAGTATTTTACAGGTGGTTTATTTAATAAGAAGAATACGGTTTCATGCATTATATGATATAATAAATTCAGAGTCCCATTTAATAAATAAATAAAGAAATTATTCGAAATCCTATAGTTTTAGATAATTTGGCAGTCTTCGCGGTGTAGTGGCTAAGATGCTCCGTTAACACATAGAAGGTTCCGGGTTCGATTCTCAGTGAGAACTCAAAAATAAAATGTGATTTTTCTCTAACTCAAGTATTCTGCGGTGTAATTCACCACAGTGATCGGGCCTTATAGTCTGTTTTGTATGGTAAAATTAGCCCATAGGATAGGTTACATTTTTGAATAAATAAGTGTGATAGAAAAAATAAGAAAAAAGTTGCGGTAGACTGGCGATCGAACCTCAGAGCTCTGATCTGTTAGTCAACGATACACACAACCTGATTTTGAAAAAAAAAATGTCCACAGGAGTTTCCTTAAATTTTACCTGTGATGGGGAATAGTTTGTACCTATAGTAAAATAAAATTAAACCCCTGGAAAGGAATGACAAGTCGTAACATTTGATTGCTTGTCTTTATACTGATGCTTCGTCGATGACTGTGATGAGTCTGTTGTTGGGGACGTGTTGTGGTGTGACCTTCCACTTGTTTGCTCTGCTGCAGTTCGTGGAGACAGGGCATTCGTCAGGGTCTGGTGGCTGTTCAGAGGTCAGGGTCACCCCACCGATCCCGACCGTTCTGGTTGCGCCCTTAGCCAGAGACCACTTGCGTCCTTTACGATCGAGGATGACTGGCATTTCCGCTATGAGGTTGTTTTCATATTCAGAGAGCATAAGATAGTTTTCCACCTGGAAAAATGGAATATTTTAAGAATTTATTTTGCACAAAACAATAATATTGTAGATTATGAATATTTAATGTGTTAGTCCGTGTCAGAACACAGTTCTGATTATTATCATTCTAATCATTTCTATCAAACTTATATGTTATTCTTATTTATATATTATGTAGGTGCAAATAATACGTATTTGTACCTTGTTTTATTGTTGATATATATATTATATCGTATTTTGTGGTTACCTACCGTATTGTATGGGAATCGTTGCACATTATTCATTATTGTGTATCGTATCAATTAAATTTAAAAATAAAATGCTTTTTTTTCAGAACAAGACTTGGAAATTAACGATCCTTAAAAAAATACAATTATAACATTTCTTGACTACAATACTTAAAAAAATATTTCAAAAGTAGGTATAAACTATATACAGGTGTTCTTCAAACCCTTTCACATCCAAAACCACGATGATCGGTATGAGCAAAAAGACATATTGGCACATTAAAATATTTTTTTAGAACGACTAAAATCTTAAAAAATAAAATTTAAAAAAAAACAAATGGTTGCTTACTTCTGCAGGGGAGAAATGAGGAAGAGGGAGGGGGAGTCTGATACACCGTCAACGGCACGGCTGCGCCCCCTCGCTTCTCCCCTGCAGAAGTAAGCAACTATTTGTTTTTTTTTTAAATATTTTATTTTTTTAAATTTTCTTCGTTCTAAATATTTTTTTAAATATGCTAACATGTCTTCTTGCCCATACTGATCATCGTGGTTTCGGATGTGATGGGGTTTAAAGAACACCCTGTATATATAAATATATATTTTTTTAAATAATTTAACTTCTTATCAAGCTCTTTCCTGTACCCTTTTCAATATAATTAAAAGTTATTATTTTTTAAAACTCACGCACCCACACACACGCACCCTCTCCCTCATTCATTCACACACGCACATGCACACTCTCCCTCTTTCATTTACATACACACACATGAATACAAACGTCACACACATACAATTACGTAAACTCTTTTCTTATATATTATTAGATTTACAGTGATTTTTTTTAATTGGCTCTAATATTGTTAATATATTTCTACTTATTTTTTTATGTAAAGCTGTAAAAATCCCAAATAAAATAAAATAGAACCAAAACCCTGGACGAGCGTTTTTGACTTAATGGTTACTCTCAGGTTAATTTTATAAAAAATGGAGTGGGGATATGCATGCCTCGTAGTGGAGTAGTTAGTGCGTTCGCCAACCATGCTTGAGGTCATGGGCCCAATGAGGAACTTCAGCTCTTTATGAAATTGGATTAAAAAAAATGTTTTCTTGGGCGCGGTAAAAATTAAAGAGTTAAATTGTACTTCAAAGTTTCTAGAAAATGTACCAAAAAAATAAATAATATTTTAATAAAAGCGCACGACTTTAAACGACGTAACTTGTTCATATGAAACAACTAATTGAAATGAGAGCTGTAAAGGATATCCGGTTTGCTTACCGTAAACAAACCAACTTCTGAGTTTTGAGAGTAAGTGGTTGAGAAGAATATTAGGTATAAGGTGGTTCGATTTTACAACTAACATTGAAGTCCAAGAACGGACCCAGCAGCCTCCTATAACGAGCGTCTTGAAGATGCGGCGGTGGACCTGGCTTAGACACGTGCTGCGCATTCCTCAGGCGAACCTAAACCCAAGTTGCCTCTTCTTTAAACCTGCGGGCTCACGCCGTCTCGGAAGGCCGTCGATGACGATCTTTCGATTTTTTCGGCGGAATTAAGAGGCGCTGGATTGACGTGGGAAGAGGCGAAAATGCTGGCTGGCGATAGGGTCTCCTGAAGGCAACTAGTGATGTCCTCATACTCCACTTAAGAGCGGATGTGGAAAAGAAGAAGAAGAGAAACAAACCAAGAACTGACAGAGAAGAACCTCTGACGTCACATACGGAGTTATTTCAGAAATACAAAACTTGAAATAATCATAGCGCTGATAATACAATACACAAAAATTGTAAAATATTTTTTGGATTATTTCAAAAGTCTATAAACAAATAAAAATATATTAAAAAACCGCCGAAATTCCTCATTCCTGGAAATGTGCAATTAAAATATTAGTTTTAAGGTGGTTCTACGGTTTGCATTAAAATGGTTTTTAAATATGTGGAGAGAGTGCTTTTACTGATAATGTTTTTTTGTTGCTGAGCCGGAACCTAAAGCGTAACACTGATCTCATTAAATGTTACAAAAATAATTAAGAAACGCTCCAATTGAAGAACGAAATGATCTTTTTCAAGATTTTCGGCTGAGAGTTACCATCGAGTCGAAAGTACTCATCTAGGAATATCCTGCATTTAGTGTTCCAAAGCAGTGCCCTATGCACCATCTGGTGTGGATAAGGGAGTGGTATTGATGATAAAAAAGAATAAAAAATATGGTTACATAATTGAATAAAATTCCGAATGATGTTTTAGATTGAAATACGTATAGTTTTTATGTGTATCATAATATATTTACACTGTATTGGTCTTATTATAACGCAGCCTCGAATAAAGCGCGACCCATATATTTTTGGCAGGAATGAAAGGAAAAATTAAACAAATATTAATTAGGTAAATTGTGAATAAGAAATAAGAATTTTTTTATTCAGAAATGCTTGAATGATTACTACTCAAAGCATCACTTTGACTCTTTTGTCGCAGATTTCACCAACGCAAACAACACACGCATAATAAAATTAATATTTATTCGAAATAAATATTATGCGAAATAAATATTTATTCCATCTGCCAGTTCGTAGCACTAACTATGCTCAACACTCTTTCTTCTACCGTTCTTGTTCAAACTATATTTTTTTGTTCATCTAGTGATATATTTAACACGCTCCTTAATTTATTTTTCAATAAATAAATACTCATTCTGTCTGGCTGCGATACGCTCCTACTTGCTTTTTAATGATGTTTACACTGACACACACCTGAACACTTACTCCCACACAAATACACCTCTATACTTACTCTTATACAAATACATACAAACACATCCTTTTGTTGTACTATAAGAAGTTATGAAAAATACACCACAACACCTAGATAAAAAAATCTTAGATTTTTTCGTGCAACTGGGATTTTCTTGGAACCCGTGATGCCAGCTTCACAGTTGGCCATCTAACCAACTGCGCCACGGCGCCTGTCAAGTTTTTATTAGGTACCATTTTACTCTAAAGAAAATGTTAACTTTTTGAGTTTGTTGAGAGGTATAATAAAAAATGCACAAGGTCACCTTGTTGCAGCTTGTGATGCAGTCTCCAATATAGTCAAGGTCTTCGAGTAGATTATCCGGCAAGTCCATGTCTGCAAGTCCTTCTTCGGATATACAAGTTAGCTCAGCTTTCATCTCTGGAGCAGAATGAGCTTCTCCACCTGTGGGACTGCCCATATCACCCCCTAGAACTACAGAAATGTAATGAATTGCATATTAAAAAAACATAAACATACGTCATTGCTAATACACTCCTTCAATAGCCCCGTCCTTCAGTCACTGAGGTATAATTAAATAGAGATGACGCTTCATAGAATGATAATATATTATAAAAAATGAGCGTTAAAGTAAAAAAGTAAAGTAAAGTAAAGTAGTAAAGTAAAAAAGACAAATGGTCTAGAGGTAGAGGAAAGATAATTGAATTTAAATCGGCAGTTGCGTACTAAGTGACGTCTAAAGAGTACCTATTGGCCAAAGCGTAAAACTACTAATTTGTGGGTAGTTTAGTTGGATTCAGTTTGATGCACGTATACGGTTTTAGGACTATTCTAATTATATGTGCACACCTAAACAAAAAAAAAGTTTGCTAAATATTTGAATGGACTGTATTTGCTTATATATTGATAAAACATCATTACCAAGAGCAGCTGCAGCTGCAGATCTGGTAAGAGATCCTTCCCTCTCTGGTTCCTTGGAGAAAGAAGCCCTTCTCTGGGGGCACCTCTTGGAGTCACATAGCGCCTGACTGCCGTTGCTCCTATGTAAAATAAATTGATCACGACCAATACAAAATGGACAAATAATAATAAAAATATACTATTAAAGATGGCAATATTTTAATTGCTCGTAACAAGTTGCATACTTCGATCTATGTTTCAAATATAATTTGACGCAGTATACCTACTTTATTGATATCATTTTTTTGATTTTTACAACGTGTTACTCTAGACTGGTACATAAAATGTGTGCTAATGGAATCTAAGATTAAGGAAGGCAAATTAATTGAAAATTGGCTGGTCAAATCATATTTGGTATCCATACAAATGTTATTCATTTACGTAGTTCTGCCATAAATACTGTTACATGAGTTTAGAATTCGGCAAAAGTAAACCTGTAACCATTTTCAGGAAATGTCCTTTAATGTGATATTGCTATAATTAGTCAGTCATTGGACATTGCAAAGAAAACATGGAGGGGGGTGATAAAGAAAACCGAATCGCTGTAAGCGTTATATAAAGTAGGGAAGACACGGGGGACAAATGACACCCTATAACGTATCAGTCGCCAATTTGTGTATTGACATATTGATCACTTCAAGAATATTCAGTGAAGATCGTCAAATAAGTGGATATCATCGAACTCTGCTGACTTCAGGAGCTATCAAGGCTGCCAGAAGAAGAATTTATAAAAAACCGCTCAGCAAAGAAAAAATCATGTTCAGGGAGATGGCTATATCGACTTCAAGTATATCTCGCATCATTTTTGTGAATTTAAAAGGTATTTACTAAAATTCTGAACAAGACTAATAAAATTTTCTAATTTTCCCCATATAGCCCAGGATTTTTTTTTTTTTTTTTAATTTTTTTTAAAATTTATTTCTTAAGTTAGTTTATATTAAAACTAATATAAACTATTATGTACATTTACATCATCTATATATATTTACATTTCCTTACAGTAACTTATACATTTATTTTTAAATTCTTTCAGACACTTTTCATTCTTCATACATTCAGGCATCTCATCATACATTTTTAAACCCTTATACATCAAACAATTTTGCGACTCAGCTCTTTTCAATAATGGTAGTCTTATTTTATCCTTTTGTCTAGTAGCATATTCATGACAATTTTTGTTTAAGACAACTTTATCCTTAAAATATTTTGGTAATTTATCGTGAAAAAATTTATGTATAAATATCAACATATTAAATTTAAGTCTCCTTCTTACAGATAACCATTTTAGTTCATCTCTCATTTTTTTTACATTGCTATATTTATTTTTCTTAAGAACTATTCTCATCGCTTTATTTTGTAAAATTTCTAGTTTATTTAAATTTCCTTCGTTTGCTAAAAATAATATTGTTGAGCAGTAATCTATATGTGGAAGAATGATTGTTTTGTAAATTAGTTCTGCAGTATCTTTATTTAATTTATTTCTCAATCTACTAAGGAAAAATATTTTTTTTGATATTTTTTTATTAACGTGTTCAAAATTTGCATTTAATGTCAATTTTGAATCAAGTATTATCCCCAAATATTTCATTTCATTAACCTTTTCTATGGTTTCATTATCAATAAGTACATTCATCCTTGGGTTTGGCTTTTTATTTCCTAACTCCATGTATTTTGTTTTTCCAACATTAAGCTGAAGTTTATTAATTTTGAGCCACTCAGATATTCTGTTTAAGTCCTCGTTTAATTTTTGTAAAGTCTCTGTGTAATTTTCTCCCGCTATATAGATTAATGTATCATCGGCAAATAATTGCAGTTTGCAGTGTTTTATTATATTTGTGATGTCGTTTATATATATTATAAATAAAATTGGTCCTAGAACTGATCCTTGGGGAACGCAAAGTGTTTCATAACCAGCAAATTTTTTGCACATGTGTTGATGAGGTACTTAATTGTAACAAAAAACTCCCCACCTCTTCCCCGCTTTCCAATTATTATTATACTTTGGATGAAAGAGCGGCATGCTTTTGCTATCGGCGGTTGATATTTGTGGATTTTTCAACACCGAATCACTTCCGCGCTAGACCTTTTTATCAGACGCAGACGATACAGAAAAAGCTTGTCGTTGGCGACGACTGTTTGCTGTTTCTAAAACCTTTTATCTGTCAACTCAAATCCGCATTTATTTTATTCAAGGCACATAACTTATCCCGCAAATATTGTAACTTTTACTGAATTTGCGTTGCGCCCCCGTCGCAGTGAGCAAAAATCATATTTTAATTACGACTCGATAGCGAAACAACGCCGCTTTTTCAATCGATGTTTTTTTCTAATAAACAAAACCGTAATTTTGTTACTAAAACGCCAAATTCTAAATTATTCTAGCTATTTGCGTTTAAAAGTTATTAAGTGTATAAGTTTTTAAGTATATAATATACAACCGGACACCTGTGTAATGAAATATCTCAATGCGCAATCGGGTAAAGGATGGGGAGTTTTGAGTAATAATTGAATACCACATCTAGAATACATGTGAAAAAAAACAGCTGAAAAATCAGATGAAACATTTTGTGTTATTTTTGGTCTAATATTCCTGGGCTAATATATAAGAAATGGATGACGAAATAATGGCAAAACGGGAATATATATTTATTTATACATACGCCCAATGGGCATTTCAAAGGACATATTTATACTTTAAAAAATATTACAAAGAAAAGTAGAAAGACACAATGGTACCTATATAGTAGACTTTGTGGGAGTGGAAGCAGAAGAGAGGTGTTTATAATTTAATTTGATTCAGTGATCGTTAGAAAGAAGACAACTTGTAATCAAAAAAATCAAGACTGGTATGTTTGTTGGCAGACTTAAGAATTCAGGTCATAGGGGAATGAATACCATAGTTAGTTCTATGGTTATCGGTATGAAAGAGTTAGTTTTGTCTGAGGTTTCTAGTTGGGATATTTAATTTTATTGAGCTCAGTAGTTCAGGCGCATCAAAGAGTGAGTTGAGAATTTTAAATAGGACTAGAAGGTCGGATTTATTTCGACGGTCTTGAAGAGAAGATATATTTAAACTAGTTTCTAACTCATTACATGGCGAGAATGAATAGTAACGCGGGACGAGGACGACCGAGGAAGATGTGGCATGATCAGATAAACCAAAATCTCAAGTCTGGTCATGAAAACAGCAGGCAAAACCGAAGGGCATGTACGAGAAAATGTATGAATGTCGAAGAAGCTGAGAATGTGTGCAGATATAGACGTGTGTGGCAATCCGTCTTCTCTGCCTACTGGGAAATAGCACGATGGTAGCAGTAGTACTATTTAAAAGCAGTGAAAATATTTTATCTAAATTTGAAGTGCATTCTTTGATAAAGCTAAAATGATATTTTTCTTTTGTCAAAAATATCACAAAAATAATTGAAGTCAGTTGAAGAGTATAGTTATTGGGTATAGTGCAAAATCAAAATAATGTTTCTGTTTTCAAGTTCATATTATGTAGTTAAAGAATTTATTTTCACTATCAGTTTTTATCAATATGAATATAATGTGCTTTTTTCTGTGACAGTACTTACCTGGTATGCTTATGCCGTGAAATGTTCCTTCGGTGAAGATCAATGAAAAATAGAGCCAAGCTTCCGACAATGACACACGTTGAGCTAAAGTAATACCCAGATTTGCCACCACACCCAACATTGATGTATCCTGTAATCAAATCATATGATTTAATTCTCAAATATGTGGTTATTTGGTAAGTATAAAATATTGTCTTATAATTTTACAAAGTTTACACAGTTATACATTTATTTAAATATAATACTTTAAAGAGCTTATCCATTGTTGTACTATATACTATTATCATAATAATTTTCTTTTACTTTTTTGTGATGTTTTTAATTTAAGCTCACTGAGTTATAACTCAATAACTGTATATATACAACTCGTTGAAAATGGTCACCAAAATTGAAATATTCGGGTAATTTATAAGAACGCTAATATTTATTTTTATTTAAAAAAAGCATTTTTATAAAAGTTCGATTGTTGAGCAAATTGAATGAAATAATGTAAAAATCAGAGAAAGATACAATGAGGGAGTTCAATCCAACGGGAAATTAAAAATGATTTCTTACAAGCGGTAAAAATTAGATCATTTAATTGCATGGAGAAGATTCGCAAAAATGTATGATAATTTTTTTTCAATGAAAATGAACTACTTTGAACTACGTCACATGTCCCAGATCAACCGATCATCATCAAGATCAACCGATGATAGACTATTATGATAGATTTCCGGTTTCCGGGAAGCCAACTCGCAGCTTGTGACGTCACGGGTGGAGTAATTTCAAAATTTAAAAACGTTAAAAAATCACAGTGCTAATAATACGATACATAAAAATATAAATAAAACAAAAAATACCTTGGTTTTATAGTTCATTAACAAATAAACAAGTATGAAAAAACCACTGAACTTCCTAATTGTTTTATACTGTTTCGTTTTTATTAAATTATCATTGAAATTAGTATTTGCTGTGTGTACATTTTTAAATATTATAATTATAATCGGTAGATATTCAGAATAAGTTTTTGAGATATATTTTTATTTATATCCCTACAGAGATGAGGTAGAATTTTTTTCAAATTCAGGATTATGGATATTCGAGCGTTTACAGGGCTTATGACCTGTCATTGGCTGGGTTAAGTGGCCACTTTAAGTAGGTACTACAACATTCCCCATTCCGCTTATTAGCGAATATCCACACAGGTAACATTTTTGATTTTTGTATATATGTTACGAATCGAGAAACCATCCACAAGCGAGTTGGAGCGCCATCTATGTATTCATATCCTGAATTTGAAAAAAATTCTACCTCCTCTCTGTAGGGATATAAATAAAAATATATACCTACTCCCCCTTGGGAGAAAATCCAGATTTGTGTGTGTACAAGTACACGTACCAAAAATAATGTTTTTTGAGATATGTTAATTTTAAATTAGGAATACGTAATGAATTTCGTAACTATGATTATTTATTAAATATATTAAATTTGATTAAATTAAGGGACAGGAGAACTATTAATGATTTATTAGTTCTATTTAAAATCGTTAATTCAGTATTGGACAGCCCTGAAATTTTGGCCCTCATTGGTTTTAAAGCACCAGTTAGAGTGACTAGGCTAGTTCAACTTTATCACTGCAACAATCATGTCTCAATATATTCTAGCAATTCAGTACTGAATCGTCTACATGCGCTGGGTAATAAACATTCGGATTTAGGTGACATATTTTTATTGAAATTTCCAGCTTATAAACAATTACTTGTAAAACATTTTAGTGTGGAATCAATATTTTAATTATGTTCTTTCTAAGTAAGCATTGAAAAAGTTGTTACTGTATATACTCCACTGTAAATACTTATGTATGTATGTAATGTAAAAGGTACTTGTACCGTTAATTCTTGAAAAAAAAAATATACGTTTTCACTATTGGAAGGGCTGTTTTTGGGAGAAATCCACGGTGAAACCTGCATGTAGGTTCCATCATCAGCGTAAATAATAATTTATTTCATAAAAAAATAACAGATTGAAGAACTGAAGAAATATGGTTACTGGTTTTTATTATATTACTTACACAGTGTCTAGTGTTGCCACTAGATTTCCATATTCCCTTCCCTAAAATTCTAATATAATATACGTTAAATAAATAAAGGTAATTATGAGATTAAAAATAATGACTAAAATATATTTTTTTCAAACCTGATATTGGCACTCCTATAGCAATAGGAATGGCTTGAGAGCATTGTACAAAGCCCCACGTTCGAGCAAAGTTCCTGGACCTGACCCTTTCATATGTATACATTTTCAGCGAGTAATGGTATCCCCCACAGAAAATGCCTAAAACAAAAGTTATCATTAAATAATCTTCATTTGTTTTTGTAAGTTCACAAATCCATATTGATTTATTTATTTATTTATTCATTCAAAATTACAAAATTAAATATTTATGAACTTATTAAGGCTTTTTAGGCTATGCCCGTGTCAAGCCACAATAAATAACAATAAAAATACATAGTAAAATTAATTAGAACAAATTATAATGACATAGAATCACAATCTAGAAAAAAAGGTAAATGCAATAAATTATCAAATTCCAAAGAATACAATGCAAAAAAGATAATCAGAAATAATTTTTAAAATATAAATTATACAAATTGAGAATCACACATAATCAAATATACAAAATAGTGGTATCATTAAAATCAACAAAATAATAGTAAAATATAGTAGTATTAAAAAAAAAATAACACAAAGTAAGAGCATGATTTAAATCAACAGAAAAAGAAGAGATATATGTATATATATAAAAGCATAATTGAAATGATAATTGAGTTATGTTTTCTAGAAATTCACTCAATTATAGTAAGAAATATAAGGAATAGGAGCAATAAATCATATGCCAAATAATAGTACGTACTAAATTAAATTATACAAAAATACATAATAAGAAAAACATAAAAATTATCAATATATATAAAAAGCAAATAAAAGTAAAAGAGTATGGAAGGAAAGCAGATTTGTAAATTTTTGCTAATTTCGTACTTTAAAAAAATTGACAACCTCGTACCTATCGATGCGTAGCAACCAATTGCAAACATTTTTCTTAAATACATTGGCACTTGTAGAGTTTTTTATGGCTGCCGGAAGTTGATTAAAAAATGAAATTATGAAAGTGTTTGCTTGTAGATAGTAATAACTTATTGGGGTAGCTATCTATATTATGTAGATTGGGGTTATGTTTTTGCGTAACTTCATAAAAGTTCTATTTTCCTTTAAAATTTAATGATATGTGGTGCAGAATACCTATGGTTGTCAAATTTATACACACCAGCATAGAATTATTAGACACACCATATAGACTAATATAATTGTATGCACACCAGGCCGATTACATGGAAAGTTAACATTTATCTTCAATTTTATCTACAAAGTAAAATTAAGTTTTCTCTATGAAAAGCAGAATACGCATATAATTTTTTCCTCTAAACATTATTTATTATGTACACTAAATATGTTAACTCTTTGTAGAAGAAGAATCATAAATGATTTATTAAATTTATATAAAATAGCAAATGGCGTATTGGACGTCCCGGAATTAACTAGTGTTATCAGCCTAAAAGTACCTGTTCGAAATACTCAGCAGCTAAAGTTATTTTTTGAATCTCCTGGCAGTCATAATTATTATTACAATTCACCAATACCTAGACTACGCCGGCTAGGTAACGAGTATTGTGAAGTTGATATATTTTGTCTGTCTTTATATAAATATAGGTTAAGTATTCAAAAGGTTATAAATTAATTTGTATAAAATTTCTTAATATCGTTTTTTATTTACTATTTTTTTTTCTCATGTATCTCTATAATAATGTATAAGCTTATGTGTATGTATATGTATGTGCATGTATGTGCATGTATGTGTATGTGTATGTATATATATGTACATGCATGTATGTATATGTGTTTGTGTATTTAATGCATATGCACGTGTATGTTTTCATTTGTAAATTTATTAAATATTTTTTTATGTACCCATATACCTATTTTGGTACATTTCCTTATTTTTACTTATTATTGTATCTTTTAGTATTTCTTATGTTATCTTTAATTTTAACTAAATTTACATACTTATGTTCCTCTGCTGCACTTGAATATAATTTCTAATATATGTAAAAGCCCGTAGGGCGTGTAAATTAATAATTAAATAAATTATATGTTACCGACGAAGATACCTTAAATGTTCATGCAAATATTTTCATTTTCGTACAAAAATATAGGTTTTTCTTTAAAGACAGTCGAAGATAACTCTGTAAACTTCGCATTGTAATCGGGGCCCTGGGCCGCAATTATGAACGGCTATCTTCATCGATATATACTATGACGGTATAAAGTAATATCGATATTTATGTACTAAAGTGTGTGAAGTTCGTATGAAAATTTAAAGTATCTTCGTCGGTAATCGGTAATTGAACATGTTTAGAAAAAAAAAATGTAAACAAAATCTATTTTCCATACAGAAAACCTAATTTTACTTTATAGATAAAATTGAAGATAAATTATAACTTCCCATCAGAAAACGTACCCTGATACACACAACGTAAATTAATCCATGTAAAAATTATACCTACACTTTTCAAATTAATTTACTAATTCCAACTTAAATGTCCTTCATCAAGAATCTGTTAGATTTATTCATGCCATATTTTTTTCAGTATTCCTCGTTTTCTGTATCTATTAACATTAGCATCGTAAATCCATTTAGCCGCTTTTTTGCTGTCCATTCGCTCTACATGTCCAAACGAACGCAGCACCCCTTTCTTGATTTTGTCGATAATACTTTTCTCAACTTTACAAAATATATCGTTTTACCACCCATATGCCCGAGAGATCGTATTTTGACAGCATTCAGCCTACTTTCATCATTGTTTTTCCAATTCCATACTTCGCTCCCAACCATAAGGGTCTTTCAAAGCCTTCATAATGTGAAATATTTCCATATTACTTACTTTTAAACATTTATTGTTTGTATGTAAGATTTAAACGCCTGTACCTTTATTAAAGTTGTAATGAAAATTGTTTGATTTGCAAATTTGCAGAAGTAGTTATTCTGAAGGCAAAATATTGTTTACAAACTTTCATGTATTTTTAATATCGTTTCAAAAGTACTAACATCTTATTAGTTAATTCTCTTTTACCCAAATTCCATCATTTGATCAGAATAATTTAGGTTTGAAGGTATTTGTTTGTCATTCATTTGAAATATGAGAATCAGAAAAGTTTTTGGTGCAAAATCTTACCGTATATCCAAGCGAACATGACGTATCCATGATAGTTTCCTTGCACCGCTGTGAAAGCGAGGATTGAGAGTCCGCACATGAAGACAGCGGCTTGGCAGAGGTACTGGCGTCCTATCCTGCACTCTGGAGATGACTTGACTACGAGTAGACCAAACGCTGCACATCCTGTGGTCCAGGCGAGACCGAGGTAGGCCTGTAGTAACACGACAGCTTCACCTAATCCTGAAATGTCAAATAAACACTTAAATTGTTGAGCTTTCGTATGTAATACGATGTTCGCTAACTTAAATTGTAAAATATCCAAAATGAGAAAGTGTGTCATAGGAAAATATTCAAGAAGGCAAAAGAAAAACACATTCTTGCCTACATCTATCCAAAAAAATGTTGTAAAAATTGTATTAAGATATCTGGATCCACAGATTGAACCATTTAAATTATTTCTTGGATTTTCTATTTTTATTTCAAACAGATTTTTTTTTTCAATGTCATAATCTACGAAGGTTTGTTTCATACCACTTCTTTTTACTTTCCTATCCCCCCCCCAGTGGTCCATAAGGCAGTGAATTGGTACTCCAATTACTGCGTTTTTAGATCATTTTTGAAATAATGAAAGTAAAACGATTAATCTTATGGAAGAATGATATATTTATCTTTAAAAACGCCCCAAAAACAATTATTTTATCTCCAGTTTATGATCCGATAGGTCAGGAACAATATTATTACGAATGAATGAATGACTAAACAGGTGCCACCGTTTTGTAGCAACAATTCACGGACAGTGTATACTTGTAATGCCGTATTAAACAGACTTCATGAACTCGGCAATAGTTATTCCCACGCATCTGATATATTTAGTGTAGGGTATTGTTCCCATAGAACAAACCTTTTGAACTGTTTCAAAGATGGTGAATGGTAATTATATTTTTTTATTTATGCATTTCATAATATATACACTTTTTTGTTCACTTTGCCCAGCTGTATGAAACAGTACTTATGATTTTCTTGTTATATTACTTTAAAATATTTTATTATTAAATTTGTTTTTAACATTTATTCTTGAATTGTTTAAACTTTCTACTGAATGTGTTGTATAATTTTTAGGTTAATTTTTTAAATATAATTTTTAGGTTTAATTTTTTTTATAAATCTTGGGTAAAAGGAAATTTATGTTTTTAAAAAAAATATATATATTAAGCCAAATAGGTAAGTATTATAAATTTTTGTAAAAGGCAGATATGCCGTTTGTGTTAATAAAATAAAATAAAATTCACAGGAATTATTGATGGAAGCAACGGAAAAACAATATTAAATCTTAGTATGTGCCTGTAGCAATTTTGTAACCCAGTAAGTGAACACAAGTTAAACAATTTTTTTTCTGTGATGTAGCAACTTTTAAGTTGTTAATGTGAAATGGAATGTTCCTTGTAAGATTTCAGATAATTAAATGTACCTTTATACAAGCTGATTTCATACAAAATTTTAACAGCAATGTATGCATTATAACGCAGTAACCACAGAATAGCAAAAACATGGATCTAAAATTAGTCTCTTACTATGATTTGAAATTTGACCGCCGTAAATAGTAAACCGAATCTATCGGTTAGGGAAAAAATAATTTCGTATTTCCGCCTTTTTTTCCAACTAAGTATATCTCGTTCATTATTGGTCATATTGGATCATACAATACGGCGTTGTAAAGATGTGAGTGTATACTACAAACCTAACCTAGCACCAAGTGACTACCACCTGTTTCTGTCTATGGCCAACGCGCTTGGGGGTCTTGGCCTCAATAGAGGCCTGAAAAAATTGATCGTCCGAGTTTTTTGCCAATAGGGACAAGGGCTTCTACGAGAGGGGCATTGCAAAGTTGAATTCTTGTTAACAACAAATTGTTGAACAGAACGGCACATATTTGACTTAAATCGGATGATTGTAAAACTTTTTATAAAGCATCGAAATAAAGCGAAAAAATCGAAATGACTTTTTCCCCAACCTATCATCTAATCTAAGTAGAAAATTTCTCGAAAATTTACTAATCTGAACCAGTTAAGGCAGAAGTACTGTAGTAATAGACATGATTTAAAATTATTATTTATACTTATTAATGTGAGTTCTACAACAATTCTTCCTTAAGTACCTACCCGGTTTTCCCCTATCTAAAAAAATGTTGTCGAAATAGTTTTTAAGCCATTGCGTACCTTCTTCTTCCGCTTGGTGTGCTAAGTAAAATATCGGCGTGTTGATTCCAAAAGCGGATATCCCCGTGGACAGCAGCAGAATCCTCACAGTCTTGGACTTGAGAGTGGAGAAGTCGAAGAACGGGGGACTCTCATCAATCTTGGTCTTGTCTTTGATCTTCCTCTTGATCTTGTTCTGGTTCTTCAAGTGGAGGATGGCCCTCCGTTGGGGGTGGTAGAGGGAGGCGGAGCGGTAGAAGGTCCCGAGGATGAAGGTAAGGAAGACTACTCCTGTTACAGCTTGTAGACCCAACCTCCAACCGATTGCCCTGGAAATGAAAACATCGCTCATTAGAACATTTTCTCATATTTTATTAAATAATATTTAATATTTAATAAAATTACTGTTAGATTGTTTCATTTTAATTTAAAACTTCAAGTACAAAGTACAAAGAATAAGTACTTTGGCGAACATATTGATAAAAGCAATATCTTCCAGCAAACCAAAAAACAGACTGGTCAAAAAAAGAATTGGTCAAAAATTTGTACTAAAAAACGAAAATATATATCAACAATTATATTAAACCATTAGAAACTATTCAAAAATTTATATTAAAAATAATGCTTCACAAAAATCGCACTTTTCCCTCTTTCCAATTGTTCCAAGAAGCTAAACTTTTAGATGTTTTTTTTTTTTTTGTTTTAATATGTAGTTGCATTATTCTTTTACCTTGCTTGTAATGTACAAGGTTAATATATACTTCAAAGCGATAGTTATTTATTTGTTTACTTAAAAATATTTACTTTAATGAAAAACTTTATTTCGTTATTTTATGTAAGGATCGGTAAGATGTTTTGGCTGTGACCTGTTTCAAGAGGAAACCACAGAAAACTCGTCAGAAGAAGGCGGACCGTTTTAGATGTAAGACAAATATATTGTTTTCAATGTTTAAAATATATATTTAAGAACCAAAATTTATTTACAAGTAATTCAAATAGATCAAGTCAAAGAAGGAATCGTGTGTTAAAAATACCTCATTGCAAAACGCGGCTCGCATAGAGACGTGCATATTTTATAGGCCCAAAAATTTTTAATTCTTTTTTTATTGATAATATTTCATTGATTCCAAACTTTCAAAATTTTCCTTCTTTTAAAAAACATGCACTATCCTGGATTCAAACTAAAGATATGAACTCTTTTTTCTATGATTTATTTTGTTGCCCTTTAATAATAAGGAATATTTTTGTGTTTTTTAAAATATTTTTTATTTCCTTTTTTAATTACTATAAAAAAGAATACCATATTATCTTTTACAGAATACTTTATTTTTTCTTTCTCATGTTATAGAAAATTATTATAACTGTCCATTATTCACTTTAGGAGCAAAAATTCTTTAACATTCTCTTGTATACCCACGAACAGGACATGCCTTTGTGGGATTTTTTGTTTACTATTTTTCTATTAATATGTGCTTCATTGATATGTAATTATGCTTTATTTTTTAAAACTCTGTTTTATTATCATGTCTATTGTAAAAAAAACAAAAAAAAATAAATAAAAAAAATATTTAAAAAAGATACAGAGATGAAAAAAACCCTAAATTATTAGAAATAACGGTTGTTTTTTAGTGAGCAGATAAGATTTGCACATATTGACATGAAAAAAAGTACATTATGTTATACATATCAAAGAATGTGGAATGTGGAATCAGATAATAAGTTTAGAAGGAGAGAGACAGAGGAACCCAGGAAATAAAAGGGGTAAAATGTATATTAAAAAAAAAAACAGTAAAATACAGGGAGTTCAGGATTCTAACGATATCGATACATAGTAATGACTCAGGAGTTTCTTGAAGCTGGCTAGAGAAAACGAACTTTATATATGAAGAGGTAGTTTATCCCAAAGTCTAGCAGCTTGGATGGAAAAGGAATAGCTGAACAATGATGTGCTATGCCGAGGAATGGAAAATGTTCTCTCCTGAGAAGAGCGAAGCGAAAGACTAAGAAGAAAGAGAGATTAAAAGTTTATGCGCTGATGAAAACGAAGCTACCCGAGTTCGGAGCGAAATGGTGTTTTCATATTAAATTGACAATATTGCAGTGAGGGGGACAATGAAAGCTTTTATTGTTTTCATATTTTGTTTTTTTTGCGGTTTGCTAGTAAAAAATAATTGCTTTTTTGATAAATAAGCTTTAAAAATTTGATTTTATATATGCGAAACTAAAGAGACACTAGTTTATATAAACAATATCGGGAAAGAGGTGGGCGCTTTCACCGTATCTGGCCGTATCGCAATTAAAATAGTATATCACTCGCATCCCGGCTACACACGATCGAACTCTCTGAGTTTTGTACTAACTACACCGTCTTTTCGGCGAAGAATTTCTTATAAACGTTTCTACCTACCCCGAGATGAAGGAGAACATTTTAAGTTTAGACCGAAAAAAATTCAGTTCTAACTCAATAGTCAAATGGCAGAAGCGACCATCTGTTATTTTACCGTTTTTGTATATTTTCACCAGTTTTAGTAAATATTAAAAGAAATACACAGAAAACAAAACAGCATTGAAATTGAAAGGTAACATTCAAATATTTTAGTTTGTGGATTAATGTTTTGAAATTGAGTCTTTTTTCAGCTCTCCTGAATATTTTTGAAAATTACAGATCCTTCTGCAATCTGACTACCCAACTATTACCTTCATTTTTTGCACTTGAAAAATCTCTAAAACTAATGAATTTACAAGTGAGGTTCGCGTCGTTAGAATCTGCGTGTTATAATTACCCATTATTATTCAAGTAAGAATGGTTAAATTGGTCTATTAAACAAATGACTACTAGCTTTGAATGGTCTTTAAAAGGCAGTATGATTAATGTGCCGATCTGCACCAAAAATAGCGGCAAAAAAAATTGATTTACGTCTTACAAATTTAATTATCACTAGAACATAATATGTAGAAACGAGCAATTTAATAATCAGTTTCATAGTTTTTTTTGATTGGTAGTACATCATGCATGATCGTATTTTATTTTATTTTCTTCACTCTTAACGTAAGGGTAAGTACCAGAACTCCACTGTGAAGAGCTAATTTAGCCTTTTCGATAAACATTTATTTGCCAAGATTGATTTAAGTGTTTTGCTCTGTTTCTGGCGCTCACCCTACTTTGAATACTTTTCCATCCATAGTAAACACACTTTCCAGGTACACAAATTCTTCTACATGATTCAGAATATCTCTTTTCACAGTGATCTGACATTTTGTCATACTTTCGTCCTTCTCAAAAACTATCAATTTCAGTATATCAACATTTATCAGCAGATCACTTTTTCAGTTTCAGTGCTGCAGAGAAGCGTTTATTTTATAATTAAAAAATACATACAATACAGAATTTGATACCCACTAAGTCTAAAGACTTTTCGGTGGGACACATTTTTTTTATGACAGGTTTATATTACATTTTTTTTATTTATATTTTACAAATTTATTTATAAACAGGCACTATAAAGTATCTAGAAGATATTTCTTCAGTTCTTTTTTTTTCATTTGAAGATCTTTAATGTTGATGATGGTTCGTGGGAGATCATTGAACAATCTTGGAACAACGCAATTTAATGTTCGCTCTCCGAAGTAATTTGGAATTCGGGGAATAAACAGGGAGCTCTATTGCCTAGCCCTTTCTTGCACCTATTTTGAGAACAAAGAACCGACAGCATTATTTTCTGATTCTGTTACGTGCAGAACATTTGAAGGGTAGGCAGAAGAAACATGCGTATCATGAAACCAATATTTTGAGAAAAATGTTTTTTTAGTTTCAAAACCGTTTTAAACATTATCGATGAATGAAGTGCCAATCTTTTTTTTTTCATATTCATAATTAATTAACATTTTTGAATAATTCTTAATAAAAAGTCGTTAAAATGATCAGCACACAAAAGTATTATGCGGATTAATATAAATATAAACCATATTGGAGGGGAAAGAAACGTTCTAGTACGCTTTATACGCGGAAGAAACCTTCAAAATAAATGTAATTTTAAACTAACTGACATTCCAAAAAAAATATTTTGAGTTCAGAGTTAGTTTTCGTCAAGTGCCTGAACAATATGAACGATATTAATGGCAGAATTTGAATATGGTAAAGTTATTATTTTGCCCTTCAGCTGAGTCACAGATAATGTGTAACTCACGAACAGAATTACAGTAATATGCATTTTTCAAAACGCACTGTTGAGATCCGCCTGATCAGAGACTGACTACGTTTGTTTCTTAAAATTATGTGCGAACTTCAAATGTTTCTTTTCTATATTATACTGACTGCTCGCGTTTTTTCAGCTTTGCCCAAAATTTTAAATACGTTTTGCCAACGATTGCGAGTATATTACGATATTTTGATAGGACACACGGGTGCATACTGTAAATACCTACAACTTTTTGCATATTTAACTCAAATCTGTAAAAATCATGACTCCGCATGTTTTTATTATTTGTTTTAATTTAATTTTAAATTTTATTAATTTTTCATGCCCATTAGGCTTTTACATACATAAAAGTTATATAAAATATGAGTATATAAACAACATAAAATTTAAAAAAATACAATATAAAGCAACAAAAGATAGAACAGTGTTTAGAAGTAAAGTTGGTATAAAAAAAAGATCAGTATATAAACAACATAAATAAATAAAAAAAACAATACAAAGAAATAAAAGATAGGAACAGTGTTAAGAAATACAGTTGGTATAAAAATAAAAATAAAAAGATGAGTGTATTAACAACATAAATAAAAAAAAAAATAATACAAAGTAATAAAATATAGAACTGTGTTTAGAAGTTTAGTTGGTTTTAAAAAATAAAAATAATATTAAATAATTTTTTTGTTTTTTAAATAAGCTAAAGAAATACAATTAATGGTTTAAAGCAGCTAGGTACATACTGTTATAAAATACAATATGAACAGAATATTAAGTTTTATATGATATGGAACATATACATTGATATTTATATTAAACTTACGATATAGCTCCCTTGATGAAGGCGCTCATGATGGCTATGCCCAGTCCACTACCGGAGACTACGAACACCTCCACCAGCTCTCTCTTCCTCTTGAAATACTGGGCCACCATGAGGGTGGCACAGTCCCTAGCGAGTCCTACCCCGACCCCGACCACGGCACCTGAAGGGAAACATAACATGTTAAAAAAATAACAAGAGCACTTGTATTATCTTAAGGGCCAGTTGTTGATGTTTTAAAAATAGAAATTTAAAAAATGCAAAAGAGAATTAAACTTCTTAGATTTTCACGGCCGTTAAGATGCACAATAAGTTTTTCTGGGTTATTATGCCGTGTGTCGTTCGTACTCTCTACCGACGTTTCGGATCGCGTTACAGCGTCCATCATCAGGGTTGATGTTATTTGTGTATGAATATGTGTTACGTTAGGTACTTAGAATTTTTACCGTGTCGTAGTCGTTTTTGTGTGATGTTATGTATTTGGGACTTGTACCGTGTCGTAGTCGTTATGCGATTTCTTTATGACTGGGTACCAGGACGTTTTTAATCGCATCCCATCATCTCTGTTTATGTTGTCGGGATGTTTGTAAATCTCAATTGCTTCTTTTACTAGTCGTGTTTGGTGGTTCTTTGGCCTCCCTAAGATTATCGGCTCAAAGGAAAACTTATGCCCCGTTTCTATGTGGTGCTCGGCCAAGGCCGATTTTTCGGGGTAGCCGAGCCTGCATGCACTCATGTGCTCCTTTACTCTCTTTGTTATATTTCTGGCAGTCTGCCCGATGTAAACCATGCCCTAAGGTTTAACGTACCTAACGTAACACATATTCATACACAAATAACATCAACCCTGATGATGGACGCTGTAACGCGATCCGAAACGTCGGTAGAGAGTACGAACGACACACGGCATAATAACCCAGAAAAACTTATTGTGCAAAAGAGAATAATTAAAAAAATATATGAATTCACTTCTGATTTTTAACCCGTACTAACTATAAAAAAACCAGGCTTAAGGTGATTCTAAACGAAAGTATGAAATTAATTTATCATAGATGACGCTTTTATCATTTTTTTTTTTAAATGCTCGTATTTTTACGTTTATTTTCAATGGAAATTTTACGAAACTTGGTTTGCGGAAACTTTACACTATTTTGATTGTAACAAATACCGCAAAAATATTATTCAGGTTATTTTTACAGAATGGTGTACAAAACAAGAAACTATTTATCTTATTTTTTGTTTTGTACACCTTTTTGTGAAAAGGACTGAAATTGTATTGTTGTGGTTTATTATTTATTTGTTACAATCAATATAGTGTACAGTTTCTGCAAACCAACTTTGTAAAATTTTCATTGAAAATAAACGTTAAAATGTCATTTTTTAATATCATCATTACCTTTCCTCACATAATGGTGCATAGGGCACTGCATTGATACAACAATCGCAGGGAAGATTTTTTTTTGTTATATGAAGGTAAGGTGATCAGTCTTACGCTTCAGGTACCAGTCTAGGGACTATGAAATATTCTGGCGTAAAAACACTATTTTATATAATATTTCATATCAACCATGTCGGGAATCGAACCCGAGACCTCTTGCATGGTAGGCCAATGCGCTGACCATTACTCCACGAGGCCCCTCAATATAAAAAAATATAATGGCGTCATCTACGAATAATTGATATGAATATGGTCTCATAATTATAATATTCATATAACGCGGATTGAATCGGTGCAACGTAAATTTTTTAAATCTTTAATATTTAGAATCGGATCAAATACTTTCATTTAGTATTTTCGTCTAGAGTATTTTCATATTTTTAGTTTAGAATTCAGAAGGATTTTGGCTGGTTTGATATTCTTGCACAAATTAACATCAAACTGTATAGATGCCCATGATATCCTTGCTCAGATAAACCTTAATGTACCTCGCCGTAACTTGCGTACCAATCCTGTCTTTGTTGTGGGAAATTATAAAAATAACATCGGATTCTTTTCCCTCTGCCAAGGATCTCAGAGCAGTGAACGAAATCTCACTAAACGGTACTGTCGATGTGTTCGTACAGCAAGGGCAGGCATTTAAGAAGCAAGCGGTGTTGTCTCTCCTGACTCGCGATGTCACATTTGCCATTTTCGCCTAGATTATGCTGTATACATACATTTTGTTAATTATTTATTTTTATTTATTTGACCTTTTGTACTTAATGTTATTTGTACATTGGCGGGCTTATTGCCAAATGGCAAATTCTTCCAACCAACCAATAAAATAAAAGTTTTATTTTTATAATTCAAGTTACAGAACATATTCAATAGAAAAAAAAAATTTTAAAGCTAAAAATATATAAAAATAGAAATAAACGTATTTGTTTATAAATTACCTTAAATCAAAACTATTACTCAATGGGAAAAAGAAAAAAAGAGGAAAGAAGAAAAAGGAAAGGAGGAGAGATTAAGGAAGAGAAAGGAGATGTTTCTTCAGACTTGATTTAAACAGAGATAATGTAGTAACATCTTTGATGGTGGATGGGAGATGATGATGAGGAGTCTGACCATTATACACTTTGTTAATTTAAGCAGATTTTAAGAATGTTTAGATTAAGTATTACTCATTAATGACAATCCATTAGGGCTTACTTAAGCCCGTTGATTGGCTTAAAAAAAAAATCATGTTTTCATTTAGAAATCACCTTAAGTTTGACAAAATACATTAAACAATATGAAAGACATACAGCTAAAGGGAACTCATTGTATTTTTTCGATTTTTTGAAGCTTTGGATTCAATATTCCTTTATGAAAAAGCTCTGATTTTTATATTTGTTTTTCAAAAAGCTTTTATTGTCATATTTCTGAAATGCAATTTAAATTCATACTTAAGAAATTTACGAAAGTATTGTGCTTAAATGCTTTGTCTGGAAACAGTATTATTTTACGAGATTAGTGGAAGAGCTTGTTAATTCATATTCGAGACCTCAATCTGAGCTCGGATTTATATATTTGTCTTCTCCTGGTATTAAAGTACTTGTATTATTTAAATGATTGTATTTATCTTTTTACCATAGCTGAAGAAGAGCTGATGGAACTGGGAGGCGAATGAGGTGAACAAGCACCCCAAAGCCGCTACCAGACCTCCCATAACTGCTGTAACCCTGGTAGATTTCCTCAAGCAGCAGGCCACCGTCACAGGAGATATCAGGAGAGCCACAGCCGTGGACAATGCACCGAGCCATCCTAGAACAAATTACACCATGATTAATATTTATAAACACTTACAAATAAAGTTTTAATACAAGTTTAGTGTTGTCAGGCATATGCGATTTCGGATCTGCATAGAACAAATTGGTAATATATATTAAATTATTTCTGATGTCCTATAGTTTTGATCACGGTAAAGAGCTCCATAACATCCCTAGATTAAACATAGACAATAATGCGGCAGCTGTCCTTGCTCGGACACGTGGTTCAGATGCTTCAGGAGAGCCTTAACCCAAGTTGCCTCTTTTTCACACCTATGCTGTCCTGGTACTTAATCACAGATGTTTATCACGTCGATCAAAAGTTCTTAATCAACATTCAATCCATATTTTTTCTTAATCAAGTCAGTAATCACCGACAAATGCGGCCATTGTGATTGAGCTAAAGGAAGGCCGTCAATTACAGTTTTTCAGCTATCTGTAGTTATCTCGACCAGCATTTTTTGGTTGTCTGGAAGACATTACTATCTTTAACCCCTAAACAGTCTTTGGCTATACGTTTTTACAACTTCTGAGGAAAAATATATCTTAGAAGGGACTATGGTAGTCTAGGCATTTACAGGGCTTATGACTTGTCGTTGGCTGGTTTAAGAGGCCAATTTACACAATGTGTAACATTCACCATTCTACCTATGTTTGAACATTCAAATTCCGCAACTCTTCCACCTGTTAACTTTTGTGAAGTAAAAGAGCTAAAACCTTTATCATGTGGGTGAGATTCATCCGGCTGAAACAATTTACCTACTAGGCAACGCCTGAAAACAATTTTCCAAATTTTTATACTTCTTCTTTTGGACAAACCATATCATTGGCAAGCATTTGGACATACTCAAAACATTGTTGAATTAACTACCTGGTAAAATAAGAAGTATAAAAAATTGAAAAATAGTTTTCAGGCGTTGCCTAGTAGGTGAATTGGTTCAGCCGGATGAATCTCACTTTACAAAAGTCAACAGGAGGAAGAGCTGAGGAAATTTGGATGTTCAAACATAGGAAGAATGGTAAATGTTACACAATATGTAAAGTGGCCACTTAAACCAGCAGATGACAGGTCTTAAGCCCTGTAAATGCCTAGACTACCATATTCCCTGTTCAAAATGTTTTTCTTCTCTGTTGCAACAATTTTAAATATAAACAACTCTTTAGGGAGAAAATCCAGCCAGTCTGCAAGCATTTGGACATACTCAAAACATTGTTGGGTTCAAAAAATCGTTTCAAAGTTCTTCAGAGTCTTGCTCTATAAAGAGTTAATTGAACCTTTATCAATTTTGAGCTTCGTTGCCATTTATAACAGGTATTACAAATTTTCTTACAATTTCATCAGATTTTTTACAATCATGGTGACTAATTATTTATTATATTTATTTATTTGTGATTGAAACTGAGGACACTTTACTGATATTGTTCTTACTTTCGACAGACAATTGTATTTTTATAGATGCTGCTTGTAGTCATGGAGAAATGGTCTACTTTAAATATATCTGGATTTAGTAATCGATTTATGTTACTAATGAGTGAGGTATTCATGTAGTAATTTTAAATACCACACAGGTTTCCATTATCATACTAAGTTATTGTTAGATGTTTGCAAAAGAAACCATTGTAATTATGCAGGTAATATTGATTCGCCTTTTTAGTTCGTAAACTCATCAGAGTTTCAATCTTCATAATAAGTTAATGAAATTGCTTTATTAGTGGATACAAAGACGTTTTGTAAGGAGTTCATCTAGTACGAGTATTTTATATTACATGCACATCCCTTTGATAACTTATTAGAAAAAATATAATTATAAATTGTAATTAAATTCTTCTTGCGCGTTCAACGTTCAAACGTCGTCTTACAAATGGGACCTATTACTAACCTACCGTTAAAATATTAATTGTTTTTTTTAATAACATGGACATAGCAAACTGAAGTTCAAGACGTACATATTACAAAAAGACAAAAAATACTTAAAGAGACCCTTGTCAAAGCAGCAGGAGAATCCTGCTCCGGAAAACCCCTTCGGATACATGGAACAGATCAACATCCAGAGCGATGTTGTTCAGCATAGCGGTAGCCCTTCTAACAAACATAACCATCGCATCGGTTGGTTGGTCCTGTATATCGGAATATGAAACAATCTATGCTGACGCTGTCTTAGGTAATTATCAGGAACATACAAACCAATGCTCATCATAATATAAGGATTATCGACAATACCGCGCAACAATCGTTAAAAACGTGTAGTCAAATACACATTCCTTCTAGTCTCTAAACTGTTGAAGCCGAGCATACCCTAAAGAAACTCGGTCGGGTAGAGCCAAGGATAATACCCGCACCCTCTCATGTAGAGATATCTCAGAATTATGGATTTTCTCTATCATAAAAGAGTACTTCAGTTAATTTGGCCCCCAAATCATCGAGCCACTATCGAGTCTACTTCGCACCAAGGAGTTGTAAAGAGTTCTCAGTGCGCGGGTATTTTTGAAAAACCTGGCAGTACGCAACAAATCCTGACATCTTCAATGCTTTACCACTGATTGTCTCTAGGTAATCATGAAATGTCAGGGTGCTCACAAATCTAGCGCCCAGATCCTTAACATTCGATATTCGTAGCAGATTTTGGTCATTCAAAATAGAGTTTTTGGGCCCTGGTGAAGGACGTGACCGAACACTTTGAAACATTAAATCTAAGTTTGTTTCGCCTTGCCTATTCAGATATATTAGATATATCTGCTTGAAGAAGACGGAAATCGTCAGAAGTTGTCACCTTTAAGAAAGGTCTTAAGTCATCCGCAAATAACAGAAAACGCGAGTTAAAAATTATATTACAAATTATTTTTATTTGTTTATTTTTCCGTACATATTTACAAATAAGAATATTGAATTTTATTTACAAAGATATTTACGATATTCGACATGCCCATTGCCCACCGTCAAGCAATTGTTGGCTTTGATCATGCAATGCCTTTCACGGTCTTCCTTGTTTTCTGCATCAACTGCCATATTTTTCTTAAGAAAGTTAATCATCAAACTGCAGTATTCATTACTGGTAGACGACTTTCGGAAAAGCTTGATATGTTTGTATTTTTTAAATATTAAAATGTCAACAGATAGAAGAATTGAAGAAATAGGGATGTTCAAACACAGGCAAAACGGTTAATGTTTTACAGTGCGTAAAGTAACCACTTAAACCAGCCAATGATAGGTCGTAAGCCTTGTAAATGCCAGACTTCCATATTCCCTTCTCTAAAATGTTACCCATCCCTATTGTAATATAATATTGTGTATCATTAATAAATTTTATTTTAAATGTTGGTATTTTTTTCTTATTATGTATTTTTACCCCATTTCATAATAAATTTGTATTTATCCCAGTTCTAGTTAGTAAATAATATAAATGCAAGTACCTAAGTGTTTTATCCAAACAAATGTAAAGTACTCAACTACTGATCGACCACCTACTGACTTTCGCTGTGTTCCACGAAATATACACACATCTTTGAGATACTTGTTATTCAAAAAACGTGTTTTATCAAGAGATAGAATGACAGAAAAGATTCTGTCAGCAATTTCTTTATTTAAATGACAGAGATATACGCTATTTTGTACGGTGAAAAATATTCAAACATAATCTGAAATGAAATACAGAAAAAATTACGTTTGTATACAAATTAAGACGACGAAATATTTAAAAAAAATCTTTCGTTGCATAGGGTCAAAACACCAGTAAATGACCATTGGTTAATAAAACACAATATAATAAGAATTCCCACATGTGTCCAGTCAAAAAACTTTCAACACTGGAAACTGACAAAAGCAATAGGCGGACACATCTTTTGGTAAGAAACAAATCTACCAGTTTTGAACTGTGAGTTGTCAAAAGATAATAGTACATCTCCCGTTATTGTTCTGAGATTGATAGTGTTTTTATAAGAAAAGGTGTGGTAAGTGTTTTATTTGACGCTATTTCTTATGCAATTCTTTGAATATATCCATATTCTAATGTGTTAAGGTGTTTTATAATGTTATGATATAGCTAAATCTGAATATTATTTTTACTGGGGTAGTAGTGGTCATTCGCTGGTGATTCTGCTAGTTTTTTTAGAGTAATATTAATTATAATTGTAATTCTCGTATTTCGATAAAAAAGTAAAAGTACTCAGAAAAATCAATGTGTTTTTTATTGTTTTCTTTTATTTTGTACGCTTAAATAATTAAATTTAAACATTTAATGTGGATTTCACTACAGGCTAAACCTTAAACGATCATTTATTGGTGCTTTGACTCTACTTGTGTACAGTTTTTCATATCTGGCATTAGGTCCATACGAAATGCTCATTTGAAAGTCTACTAACTAAGCACATAACGTAAAAAAGTGAACACACGCTTTTTCGCCATAGCGATTGAATAAAGTCACTTTATTAGGTAGTTCTTGTTCATATTTTAATGATTATTGTAAATTAAAGCAATTAAATAACAAATATTTCAAAATATTTGTACAATTTTAAGCGCAACGCCTGTAACAAGATAGCAGTTAACGCATTTATATTAAATAACTTAAGGCCTTTTTCTGTGACACTTTATGATATAAACATCGTCAAAGATATTTATCATTCCGCTTAAAGCATATTTCGTAATACAGGAATGATAATTCGACGGAGAATGGAAGTGATATTTCGAAGGTTCGTGTTTGGTGAACATGAAATCGTTGCCATTAAATTTATTTTGACTATCTGGAAAATAAATACTGGACGGGGTTTCAAAATACGCGATCATTGGGAGAAAAAATATACCACATGGAATACTGCTGATAAAGATTAAGCTATAAATTCCGCGGATGAAAGACAATACCTAGGTATATCATCGCGGTGTATAGGGCACTGTATTGTAAAACTAAACGCAGCGTATCTCAGTCATATGTAAAGAAAGATTAGATGGTCAGTCATACGCATCGGAGTTTACTATAGGAAATTCAATGAAAAAATACTCAAAATTTGGTAAGATATCTAAAATAAAATAGTTTTATTGGCATATTACAACAGAGATAAAGAACATTTAAGAAAAGGTAATATAGAAGTCTAGGCATCTACAGTTGCTTAGTATGTAGGTGAAATAATTCAATTAGATGAATCTCACCTGCATAAATAAAGGTTTCAGCTCTTTAACTTCACAAACATCAACAGATGAAAGAATGATGTTTGTGAAGTTAAAGAGCTGAAACTTTATTTATGCAGGTGAGTTACATGTAATTGAATTATTTCACCTACAGTTGACAGGTCATTAGCCCTGTAGATGCCTAGACTTCTATATTACCTTTTCTTAAATGTTCTTCATCTCTGTTGTAATATGTTAATATAAACAGCTCCCCAGGAAGTTGAATCCAGTCCTTGTCTACAAAAATTTGGACAAACTCAAAATATTGTTAGTTTTATTGGATTCAATTTGACTATTATTTTTTATTTTTAAATATACAAGAGTGTATAATATGATGCATAGAAGAATTTTGATAATGTTCTAACAAGACAAACCGCATTACATTATACATCATCATTCCATTTCCGCACCCAATGGTGCATAGGGCACTGAATTGATACACCAATCGCAGTGTATTTTAATCATTTTAGTTACATGCAGGTAAGATGATCAGTGTTACGCTTCAAGTACCAGTCCACACGTACACTCTTGTATATAAATAAAAATAAAACTTGATTCGGCAAAAGTATTTCATTTTGGGTACCTTACCAAATTTTATTATGGAATTTTATCAATTCTACACAATAAATAAAAAAAATACTTCCAAATACACAAGTCATTTATGAGCAGATTAAGATATAAACAACAAATAAATCATCACGCCGTTTCTCCGTAGGGGTAAGCAAAAAAGATATAACGCCACTCGAATCTGTCTTTGTATACAAACCTGACTTCCTCTACATTCATACATCTTTTAAAAACATGATAGATATATAGAAAAAAAAACTAAATACAAAGAAATAAATAAAATAATAACACAAGTATTCTTATCTACAAAACACTAATATACCCACCAATTTATTACTATTCGTCGATACTTTTTTGTGAATTGAAGGGGTAATCCAAAAAGTATTTAAATTCTACTTCGTGTGTAAAAATGTGTGAACTTTATTTAGCCTTTTTTTATAAATTCGCAGTATTACTTATTACATTTTTAGTACTGATAGTTTTATTTTTGTGTGTATTTGTTTTTTTATGATAATTTCCTGTTATTTTTATTTGTATTAGAAACGCGCCGATAAACTTTTATTTATAAATAGTTTGGCGCGATACTGATGTTGTTAATTTTTGTGTAAATTTGAATAAATAAAATAAAAAGAAAGAATAAAAAAAAGATAATAAGCACAAATGTTTAAACATGTGACATTTCTAGATTTTATAATTAAAAATATACTATTAAAAATGAAAACAGTATTTTGTTGTGTCCTTATACAAATGTGAATTATAATTGAATAATGACATCATTTAAAACGATGAGAATGAATAAACCTATATTTAAGAATTATCAAATTAATTATGCACATATATTTGTAGTTATTATTTACGGGTACTTTGATTGCTAAACTAAAACACGCAATATATAATATTAAGGAATATATAATAAGGAGATAGTACCAAGATTATGAATAGTATTATTAAAACAAAATGTTTTCTAGATTTTTCAATACGCAATAAAGATTAAAATAAATTACTTTTTTTTTCTAATACCGATTAACATAATCTTTCGTACTCATTTGATAATGATCAATATTATTTAACGGTAATTGTTGCTCAAATGTTTGTAGACAAGGACTGGATATCACCCCCCAGGGAGCTACACAGATGGAGAACTTAAAAACCGGATATGAATTTGCAGGGCTTATTTATTTATATATTTTTAAAAAATATTTAAATTTTTATTATTTATATTTTTCTATTATTATTTTGAATATTGTTTTTATTATTTTGTATATTGTTTAATATGTTTATAAATCTTTTTGATTTATATGTAGAAGAGTCCCGACTTAACACGGAATTTTCTAACAAGTCAAGACATAAAAAAAAATTGTGCTCTATGATAAAATTGTATATTTTGTGCATCAAATAAAATAAATAAATAAATAAAGTTTTTTTTTTGATTTGGGATTTTTACAGCTACATTATAAAAAATAAGTCGAAACATATTAACAACACTAGAGCCAATTAAAAAAAACCATTGGAAATCTAATAATATATAGTATATAGGAAAAGAGTTCACGTAATTGTATGTGTGTGACGTTTGTATTCATGTGTGTGTATGTGAATGTGTGACTGAATGAGGGAGAGTGTGCGTGTGTGTGAGTGCGTAAGTATAAAAATAATAATTTGAAAGTTGTAATCGTATTGAAAAGGGCACAGGAAAGAGCGTGGTATGAAGTTTGATAAATAAAAATAAATAAATTATTATGACCTGTCATTGGCTTGTTTATGTAGCCACATTACACACTGTGTGACATGTTTCATTTTGCCTGTGTTTGAGGATCCATATTTCTTCAATTCTTCCATCTGTTGATTTTCGTGAAGTTTAGGATCTGAAACCTTTATTGATTTGACTGAGATTCATCTGCCTGAATTATTTCATCTACTAGGCAACGACTGAAAATACTTTTAACTTTTTATTTTTCTTCTTGGACCATTTGGTTTAATCAACAATATTTCGAGTAAATCATATTTTTGTAGACATGGGTCGGCAGTCTAGACATTTACAGGATTTAATAATAATAATATTTAATATTTGGCTGATTTATAAAGCGCCATTTATGTAAAAAATTACCTCAAGGGCGCTTTACAATTGTGTACCTAAACTTACATTCGAACTAAACTAAAGTGACATATTATATTTTCAGATTTAAAATTGAGGGTATGATAGTCAAAAGAAGTGGGATTTTAGTTGGGATCTAAACTGACTGGGACTGTCGATGATTCGTAAGTTTGAAGGCAATTGGTCCCAGGCAGAGGGGCCGGCAATGGCAAAAGCACGATCTCCAAATCTAGTGTTTGGAGAGCGCCGGATTTCGACAAGTTTTCCTTTTCCTGAATCAAATGCTGACCTAAGTTTGTGACCTGTCATTGGCTGGTTCAAGTGGCGACTTTACATTCTGTCACATTCACCATTATGTCAATGTTTAAGTGTGCCTATGTTTGAGTAAAGTGGCCTCTATCAGCCAATTAGCTCATAAGCCTTGAAAATATCTAGGGTTCTAAAATGGTTCTCTTTTCTAAAATGCCCTCCATCTCTGTTGTAATATGCTAGTATATATTTGAATTGAGGAAGCATGATAAATTAGTTGAAAGTTAAAAAAATATCTAATTTACATATTTAATAAATGCGCCTAAAGGTAAATTGGTCGACTTTTCATATTTTTGGATGATCAAACATTTATATTCGAGTAACCGGCGTGCGGCAGTACAAAAATTAATGTGACACAGTTCTTATTTTGTATGCCAATAAATAACATCAAAACGGTAAATGCCGATTGTCTTGTCATTCTATTTAGCCCGGGGATAGATAAATAAATCAACGTAATTATAATTCATTCTATAAAATGTTTATAAGTATTTATATTTCCTTGTAATCTATACATTCCCTTTGGTCATCATCCAGCACTGCTTTTTCACACTAAGCGGAGCTCAACTTGATCATCTGTCATAAAAGCTAAAGTTATCGGTCCAGGGCCCCGATTACAACGGGAAGTTAACAGAGTTATCTTCGACTGTCTATAAAGAAAAACCGATATTTGAGTACAAAAATGAGTATATTTGCATGAACATTTCAAATATCTTCGTCGGTAATTTATAATTTAACACGTTTAAAAGGAAAAAAAATATGCATATTCTGCTTTTCATACAGAAAACTTAATTTTACTTTGTAGATAAAATTGAAGATAAATGTAAACTTCCAATTGTAATCGGGGCTCTGAGCTTCGATTATGATAAGAAGATAAGGACGTCATACCTTCAACATGACGGTAAAGTTGAAAATAAATTATCTCGAGCGATTACGAAGGCACACTACCGACCCCCCACCTTCAAGGTTTGGGTAGGTACATCGATATGAAACAAGGGGAAGCGTACGTCACGGTACACTTATTTATGCACTTAAGTGACAAAGCTTCAGTATAACGTCATAGTTTAAGATACTATTCTCCCGACCAATTACGAAGATACACTACCGATCCCCCCACCATCAAGTTTTGATGTGAATACATCGGTTTGTATCGACGGGTCTAGAACCCTTCAATACGTTTATCTACGCATTAAAAGTGATAAAAAATTTGTTCCAGCAAGCAATTTTTCCTTTTATTACGATTTACTTAATTTTTTTATCGTTCTGAGGCTGGTACTGTTTTTTAAAAGTCTAATAAAAATATGAGAGAGAAATAAGTAAATTTTGAAGGAGAATTTGATTCCGACATAACTGTCAGTTTTGAAAACGAGCGGCTAGATGCCGTGGCTAGACTGACAAGATGATGCCTTATTAACATACAAGAGCATTAAGCCCTAAAATGTTACCACTGTAAAAAATAAATTTAGTTATTTTATTTTTTCTACCTTTTTTGCTATCTTTCTGAGTGTACGTATCAAGAGACGGCTTGTTATCACTCAGTGTACGAGTATAAATACAGACGATCGTTAAGTATACCGTCTTAGTAATTAACAGAAGTCATATAAAAATCGAAATGTTCAAGTGAGCATTTTTTGCTTAAGTTGAGATTAATTGGAGTTTATAATCGCTTTGAAGAAAGCACTTTTTATCACAGAAGCGAATTAAAAATATAAATGAGAAATATTTAAGATTTTAATGAAGTAAGGAACGCGGACTAAATTTTCGGGGTCCATTCATTGGTTCTATTCGATCATATGATGTCAAGATGACAAGTCGGTAAAAAATACCGAGATAGATACAGATAGTACAGAGGTTAAGTATACCGTCTCGATATGTTCAGATGAAGATAGCGTTCATATTTGAGACATAGGGACAGTGAAATAAATGATCTATTTTATTAATTAGTTTCATTTTAAAACTTGAAGTAGGGCAAATATATTCCTATTTATAATAACATTTTTTTACTGTTTTGTTCAAGTAAGACCCTACATTTGTCATTTAAACCGAGCTAAAAATATTAGTATTTTGATGAAAATGCAAATGAACATCTTATGGTTCGTTCCCGGTGTCATGTAAGGTTTTGCCGCGACCAATATTTGTGTACTTTTGAGGTCCTCGTGTCGTGAGCGGAGGGTTGCGCGGTGACGTCACAGCGCTGCTGGTGAGGATCTAAATTTGGGCTTGTGTGAGCACGGTGCGCGCTTAATTCAGTTGTGAATCCGGAACGAGTTGGCTGATTTTAGTGATTGAGATGTCTACAGAGAGTTGACGTTTATAATACAAGAAATATAAAATTATTATTTCACTATTTTCACTGAAAGAAATATTTGCGTTCTTATGATTTTCCCAAATATTTAATTTTGAGGGCCATTTTCAACAAGTTGTAAATAACTCACTATTAGAAAATGGGAATCGAGTTGGATTCGAACCACGGACATTTTTATTGGTTTATTTTTGTTTTTTTACAATAAACATAATAATAAAACAGAGTATTAAAAAAAATAAAGCATAATTACATAGCAATGAAATACATAAACCACAAAATCCCACAAAGGCATGGCCTGTTCGTGGGTATACAAGAAAATGATAATGAATTTTTGCTCCTATAATAAAAAATGGACAGTTATAATATTTTTGTGTAACATAAGAAAGAAAAAATAAAATATTCTGTAAAAGATAATATGTTTTTTTTTATGGTAATTAAAAAAGGAAATAAAAAACATTAAAAAAAAAACACAAAAATATTAAACAACAAAATAAATAATAGAAAAAAAGAGTTCATATCTTTAGTTTGAATCCAGGATAGTGCATGTGTGGTCCGCAAGTCCGAGACACTAGCCACAGGACCACAACCCGATTCAAAATCAGTATGCATTGTTTTTTTACTATATCAGAATAATCAAGATCAAATCAAACGAATCAAATTAATAGGTTAGATTCGCATCGTATTTCTAACGTACGTATAAAACAAATTTCTTGATTTTGCGTATTAATTGTAATAACCACAGGCCAGATAATCGGCAATAAATAATAAAAGATTGATAAATATGAGTAGAATATTTCAGATGGAACATTTTTTTTGTATATATATATATATATAAACATGGTGTTAATTAAACCCAGTCACATCCAAAACCACGATGATCAGTATGAGCAAGAAAACATATTGGCACATTTTTTTTTTTTTAATTAAAAAAAAAAAAAATTAAAAAAAGCAAATGTTTGCATACTTCTGCAGGGGAGAAACAAGGAGGGGTGAGGGGGAGTCTATTGCGCCGACACTGCGCGGCCGAGCTCCCCTCGCTTCTCCCCTGCAGAAGTAAACAACCATTTGTTCTTTTAAATATTTTATTTTTAAAAGTTTTCCTTTTTCAAAATATTTTTTTAAATGTGCTTATATGTCTTCTTGCCCATACTGATTATCGTGGTTTCGGATGTGACAGGGTTTAAAGAACACCCCGTATATTAACGAAAGGTTAGTTTTTAAAAAACACAAATTTATTTAACCCTTCCGGGTCGCAGGGGGTATCTAGGGTCCCACAGGTAGTCTTTTTTTTCAATATTTTTTTGGTAAGATCATGTTGATTTCATTTTTTGCATAATCCTAACCCATAATTTCTGTGCCGAATAAAAGAAAAACATATTTGTATTTGCTTTTCCACAGCGCAAACAGCAAACATTACAATTCATCGCTCTACAGTTTAATAATCTTTGATCCGTTGGTCAATTCGCACGTGCGCTTCATGCTATTTGGTCGTTTATATGCATTCCCACTCCCAACTCCCCGTTAATGGATTGCGTGGCTATTCAACGTGTAGTAGCGAGAAGAGCGCAGTGTCATTAAGAATCCTCTCGCAACAGTATTTTCTGAAAAAAATGCATAAATTCGGTAGAATACTTGTGAAAATACCGTATTGGAATGCGGATAAAGGAATCCCAACAATGATCAGAAAAAAGCGTTTGGAAGTTTAATTAGCGTTTAAGTTTAATAAGTTTTGCAACCCATTTTTCATCCGTTTTTGCAAATAATAATTCCTCATGCTGCGCTATCCCATTACAATATTCAAATACTATAGATTTAAACAGTTGCACAATTTCAAATAATGATGTTTTCCGTTCTATGAACAAATTAACTAATAAAAAGACCACTGGGCCTGATGGTATGCCAGATTTATTATTAAAAAAATGTAGCTACACTCTCTCTAAACCAATTTCATTCATGTTTAACCTCTCTCTGTCATCTGGTGAGTTTCCATCCTTATGGAAGATAAGTTATATAAGGCCTATTTTTAAATCAGGCGATAAATCTGATGTTAGCAATTATAGGCCTATTTCAACATTATCTTGTATCCCTAAAATGTTTGAAGCTATAATTGCTAGCAAAATCACGCCCATGTTTAAGAATATACTGATCGATGAACAGCATGGATTTAGATCTGCCAGATCAACCACCTCTAACCTGGTAGATTAAACCCAGGTTATTGTCAAAGCGCTCGAAAATGGTCAGCAGATTGACGTTCTTTATACAGATTTTTCTAAGGCATTTGACAAAGTAGATCATAAAATTCTCATGTATAAATTACATGCCTTGGGAATAAGAGATCCATTACTCTCATTTGTTAAATCGTATCTAACTGGTAGGACACAAAATGTTCGGATAAATAACTATTTATCAACCAGTATTGATGTTACATCGGGTGTACCTCAGGGTGCTCATTTGGCACCCCTGCTTTTCAATTTGTTTATTAATGATGTTGCTAAATCATTCTCTTACTCTCGTTTTTGGCTCTTCGCGGACGACAACAAAATTCTCAAAATAATTCAAACTTTACAAGACTGCTTTCTTCTTCAATCAGACATTAACTCTTTTAACCGATGGTGTAAAGTCAATAGATTAGAACTAAATATTAAAAAATGCAAAATAATGTCATTTCATAGAACAAAAAAAACAATTTCCTTCGAGTACCTATTAGAAAACTCCAAAATTGATGTAGTCAAGTCCATCAGAGATTTTGGACTATAAACTGACATACAACGAGCATATAGATAATACAGTAAATAAATCACTGAAATTACTTAGCTTCATTAACAGAATATCCTCTGATTTTACTAATGTCCGTACAATCAAAACTCTTTATTGCTCAACGGTTCGCCCTCTTCTAGAATATGCCTCAGTGGTCTGGTCTCCATTCTATGTCGATCGCATAAATCACATTGAATCAGTCCAACATCGCTTGCTTCGAAAAATAGCGTGGATGCTTGGACTAGAGAGATATAATTATTCTTATGCTGAAATAGAGTCAATGTTAAATATTTCTAGTCTACAAAAACGTAGAACTAATATTGACTCCATATATATGTTCGGCATACTAAATGGTATAATCGATGTTCCATCATTACTGGGACAAGTAAAATTCAATATTCCGGCTCGTAGATTGAGAAACAATGAAGTACTGTTCATCGATCAGCATAGAACAAACTATGGCCTAAATTCTCCAATGACCCGCCTTTGTCGTATTGTTAACTCAAGACAAGATCTGGACTTTTTTGGTTTAAGTTTACAACGATTTAAACGAGCACTAAATAAATAGTCCAGATCTTGTCTCGATGTTCCTTATGTTTGTCAATGCTTCTTTCTTTTTTTAAAAATGTTTTAAACTATCCTTTTATTGTAATATTTGAACCTTATAAATTGTATACATGGACAATGTCCGTTAATAAATAAATAAATAAATAATAAATTTCTATCAGGAGTAAGTTAATAAACACATTATTATTAAATATAGTAAAGTAATTCAACGGTAATAAAAGTCGAAATAATAAATAGTTACAAATGAAACAACAAGATAGCATTAATAACCGATGTATTTATGTGGAACTAATCGTTGGTCGCTACCATAGATGTCAGCCAGTACCCGTTCTGGTATAATTACAGTATTTAATATTGTTACCAATGGATATTAATCTTCAAAATGTCTCGAGATCAGTAATTAAATGTTTCTTTTTATTTATAACAGCTGTGCGATAGGAAGTAGAGGCAATCAATTTACTCAGAAATTCCTGTCAGTCGTTGGTTATGGATAATTTTTCACTTTCTGACCATCGAAATAATATACGAAAATTGTAACACATGTTTTTATTCGTCACTTTAAAATTATTGTGATTAAAATCGTTGTTATAAGCTAACAGGGAATATTATACAGGCATTTATAAAACCTATGATCTAGATTTTACTCCTTTAAGAATGTCAAATCACGATGTGTATGATCTATTTATCCTAACACATGCTATGCTGACTTTATACAGAGAAGCAATAGGGATGTGTAATGTCGCCATAACTGTTCAATGTGTATATCGATAACTGTGTAAAAGAACTAAAAGGCTTAAGAATGGAAGCAAAAATGGGTGATTTCACTGTCAATTGTCTTTTGTATGCTGATGATGCCGTGCTTCTTGCTAACAACAAAAAGGAACTGCAATTCTTGGTAACAAAGGTCTACGATGCATGCAAGGGAATCGATTTGCTAGTGAATGTCGATAAATCGAATGTGATGGTTTTTGAAAGAAATGAAAGTATGACTAAATGTGAAATCACTGTAAATGGGGTTATACTAAAACAGGTAGAGGAATTTGTGTACCTGGGAAGTTTACTTGGGATGGAATGACTGAGAAATATATTGAAAGGAGGGTGAGTGCTGGTAACAGAGTAAAACATGCACTCAAATCAACCTTGACAAATAAATATTTGTCGTAAAAGGCAAAATTAGCAGTTCACAATGGAGTCCTGGTCCCGATGTTGATGTACGGGAGCGAGTATGGACTTAGAAAAACAGGGATGAAAGTAGGCCGAATGCTGTTGAAATGCGATCTCTCAGGCGAATGTGTGGTAAAACTATGTACGATAGATGGTTCAAATCCGTACATTATGCAAGGCTGAGATTAGCATTATCAACAAAATCAAGAAAGGAGGTCTGCTTTGGTTTAGACATGTAGAGCGAATGGACAGTGAAATAATGGCTTAATTTATTTACGATGCAGATGTTGATGGATGCAGAAATATAAGAAGACCAAAAAAGACATGGCATGACCAAATCTAACATATGAAGAAAGACTTGTTAAAAAGTCGGAATAATCGGCGCGCGTGCATGAGAAGATGTATGAATATAAATATGAATATGAAGCGAGATCTGTATGAAAAGATAGAGTGATGTGGCGTTCTATCCTCTCTGCCTACCCTTATGGAGAAACGACGTGATGGTTTGTTTGTTTGTTTTATGATCTAGATTTTTTTGTTGCAGGGAGCTCCAGCAGTTGGAGGTGGCGGAAGAAAACAACGATATGAATTTATTACATTTTGAATAAAATACTCCGGACAGCCAGATGCACCCACCCAACGCCTCCGTTCTTCAAGAACTGAAGCCGACGACAGACTCTCCGATACTTTGGTCATCTCGCAAGGAGAGAGGAAGATAACACAATATTTATTAAAAGGCGCCGCGCCGTGGCGCAGTAGGTTAAACGGCTAACTGAGGTCGCGGGTTCGATTCGCGCCAGTTTCAAGGAAGGAATCCAAGAAAGATATTGTTTCTCAATTGGTCTGGGTACTGTGACGTATTTTTCATAACTTCCTTCTGTATCATCTGTTTCCCACCTGCTAACAAAATTCATTTTAAAAATAGTCGCAACGTATTTATTAAGTGTCAAAATTAACAATTAAAGACTTTTTTTTCTAAATAATTGTACTACTACTACTACTACCATCACGCCATTTCCCCGTAGGGGTAGGCAGAGAGAATGGACCGCCACACACGTCTATCCTGGCATACACTCCTAGCCTCTTCCACATTCATACATCTTGTCATACATGCCCTTCGGTTCTGTCTGCTTTTGACATGACCAGACTTAAGATTTTGGTTTATCTGATCATGCCACGTCTTCCTTGGTCGTCCTCGTCTAACGTTGCCGTTCATTTTTGCCATATATACTTGTTTTACCATTCTCTCGTCGTCCATTCGTTCTACGTGACCAAACCATCTCAGAGACCCTTTCTTAATCTTATCAATTATACTTGTCTCAGATTTACACTCTCGCCTGATTTCATCATTCGTAACCCTGTTATACATTGATTTCCCACACATTCGTCTAAGAGATCGCATTTCAACCGCGTTCACTCGGCTTTCATCCTTCCTCTGCCAGTTCCATGTTTCACTTCCATACATAAGTGTTGGGACTAAAACTCCGTTGTGCACTGCCAGTTTAGCTTCGATTGACATATTTTTATTAGAAATTACTGTGCTTAGTGCTCCGTTCATTTTGTTGCCCGCATTCACTCTTCTTTCAACATCTTTTTCTACTCTTCCATCTCTTGAAAACATGCTTCCCAGGTACACAAATTCTTCTACTTGCTCGAGACATTCGTTGTTTACATTTATTATGCAGTCAGTAACCTCACTATCCCTTTCAAATACCATCACTTTTGACTTACTTTCGTTCATCACCAATTCGCTCTCCAGGCATACATCATACATTCTAGAGACTATTTGCTGCAAATCAGCCTTGCTAATAAATATATTGTAAATAATTGTTGTTATTCAATATAATTATTTTCCAGCATAATTATATTGAGTACCTACATTGTTTTATATTGATCTGTGGTCAAAACTTGGACTTGATCGTGCCATGTCTTTCTCGATCTTCCTCGTTTTCTGCATCCATCAACATTTGCATCGTAGATCCTTTTAGCCGTTCTTTCGCTGTCCATTCGCTCTACATGTCCAGACCAACGCAGCACCCCTTTCTTGATTCTGTCAATAATGCATGTCTCAGCCTTACACACTTCACGGATCTCGACATTTGTGCACCTATCATACATCGTTTTACCACACATTCGTCTGAGGGATCGCATTTCGACAGCATTCCACCTATTTTCATAATTATTTTTCCAATTCCATACTTCGCTCTCATACAATAGAGTTGGAACTAGAACTCCGTTGTGAACTGCTAGTTTCGCCTCCTGCGATAAACATTTGTTTGCCAAAGTAGATTTTAGTGCACCATTCACCCTGTTCCCGGCACTCACCCTCCTTTCAATATCTTTCTCGGCCTTTCCATCCCTAGTAAACATACTTCCCAGGTACACAAATTCTTTTACCTGATTCGGAATATCTCCGTTCACGCTGATCTCACATTTAGTTATATTTTCGTCCCTTTCAAAAACCATCACTTTCGATTTATCAACATTCATAAGCAAATCGCTTTTCTTGCATACATCGTAGACTTTTGTTACCAAGAATTAAAGGTCTTCTTTGCTGCTAGCAAGAAGCACGGCATCATCCGCATACAGAAGACAGTTAACAGTTATACCACTAATTTGTGGAAGGTTTTATCGGAGTATGGAGTAAATGTTAGCCTGACAAGGGCTATTGCGTCACTGTATAAGGACAGCACAGCATGTGTGAAGGTGAATGGGTCATTCACATCGTGGATAATTCCGAAAGGAGTCAAATAGGGATGTGTAATGTCACCATGGTTGTTCAACATATACATCGATAACTGAATGAAAGAACAATATTTTGAGTTTGTCCAAAACAGAGATGAAGAACATTTAAGAGAACCAGCCATTGACAGGTCATAAGCCCTGTAGATGCCTAGACTTCTATATTACCTTCTCTTAAATGTTCTTTATCTCTGTTGTGAATGAAAGAACTGAAAGATTTAAGAATGGGAGCAAAATGCTATAATCCAGGGAGCAAATACGGGAATACGTTTGTATGAAGACAATTTGGATCGCGTTTCCTCTAAATAATTATTGTTAAGTTGGAACTGCCTATTGTTTTTCAATTTACCCCCTGGTAAAGTTTCTTGTAATTTACCAAACAATCGAATCCCCTGGCAATGTGTTTCAATGCCGAAGTGATTTAGTGATACCACTTTACTGTTGTCTCGTGTTGATTTACTGCTATGTCGGTACTTGGCAGTTCTGGCGGTTCTGGCAGTTCTGGCAGCTCTGGCACTATCGCCTTCCTTCATCTTAGTTTATGAGGAATACAGATGACTGGAGCAGATAGCAAGGAAACCGGTCACATAATACTATCATCTACATAATAATATAGTTATGTAAACTGTGTTCATCATTACTAGAATTTCAAAAAATAAAATATAGAACTGTTCTTAGAAGTTAAGTTGGATTAAAAAAAAATTAAAAAGAATTATAAAAATATATATATATATTTTTTTTTTTTAATATTTTTTTATGAACTAACAACTAACTAACTATAATTTGTTATGAACTAACTTAATAAGGCATAAATAAATAAATGGTAGGCAAACGCGCTGACCTTTTCACTACGAGGCCGACTCTATTCTTACTCTCCAATTTTACCGTGCCGTGTGGATTTGAACGATACGTGTAATTTTGTTTATTTGGAAATTCTTGTAATGATAAACACAGTTTACATACCTAATAGTGTTCTTGTAAAATAATAAAAAAATATTTTCATAATAATTTATAATGAAGTGTTACGAAGTGAGAATAACATCTTAAGAATAAACTTTTAATAACATTACAATTTTTTTTATCAAAATTTCTCATTAACATATTTTTTTAAATTAATTTAAAATATTTCGATCTTTTTATCTCCTTTATTTCTTCAGGTAACTCGTTGTACAGCTTCAATCCTTTGTACAATGAGTTCCTCAATGAGATCCTGTTTCTCTCCTCATTGGTAATCTTATCTTTTTTTTATCCCTTGTTTAATATGGACGACATTGTTGGTTAAATTGTATTATTGTTTTTATTTTATTCATCCCCTTAATTATTTTATTAATAAAAATTGCGACATTATATTTAATTTGCTGCTTTACTGTGAGTAAGCCAATTTCCTTGTGCATTCCTTCTACATTAGAATAGATATTTTAGTATAATCCTCATCGTCTTATTTTGAAGAATTTGTAAATTTTTTATTTCTCCTTCAAAACATAAAAAAAAGATGACATATGATTGTTTCATAAACAAGAACACTACTCTTTACATCTATTAAATTTCGTAATCTTCCCATAGATGTTTTTTTTTTTTTTTTTTTGTTACATATTGAGCATGTGTTTTGAAATTAAAATATTATTCCATGCGAGAGGTCTCGGGTTCGATTTCCGACATCAATGGTGTTTTAACTGTAAAATATTTATTTTCTTTTTGTAGTGTACCATTAAAAATATCCTAACGAATTTTTTGGAAAATCACATTTAAAAAAAGAGACACAAATATATTTGACCAACGATGTGATATTTATTTTATTTATTCATATTTTTTTCCCATTATTAACTATGATTAATAATAAAAATAATGTGACCTCACTGGGTTTACCCGTGCCGAGGACACTTAGCAATATACTTTTTATTTAAATATTTTTATATTTGAGAATTGAGAATAAACAAAGAAGACTTAATAAACAGAGATAGTTAACAAAATGTTTATACAGTTTTAAACACTAAGTATTTATGTTTATAATTAATTTATGTAAGTACATCTATATTATTTATATCTATTACAAAACGCACAATGAAATAATAAAAACATGAAATAAGCTATCCATTTGTGGAGCAGTTGATTCAATATTGGTTTGGACGAATGCGACAATCCATTTTACTTCTACCCAGCTCCACTATCCACAAATGCACCTAGGGTTTCCATATGACAGGCGTTTGTGGCAGTTGATAGGCGTTTCTAGACAGGCGAGCGGCGGGAATTGTTCCGAGACAGTCATTTTTATTATCTAAAATTTAGTTTAAATAAGTACCGATATATAATATGTTTTTCAATTCTTTTATTAATTCAATCGCTTGACTGATCTCTGATCATTGAACAAATGATTTCGCTGTAATTTGTGCTCACATAAATTGATTTTAACAGATAATTGTGTGAGAAAAACAAAGGAGTTGACCCAAATCGAGGAAAATGTAGAAAAAAAACAATTTTAACTTTGCGAACGAAAATAACTGCTTCATTAAACAAACGAATCTACAGATTTATGGATTTCTCAAGATGCAGAGAATTTTATTTATTGCCCTAATTGTGATACAAATATTCGATATAATAATGATGAAGTATGACAATATGACGCTTTTAACATCAAATTAAAGCGTTAATATATATAATTTCGTAATTTAATGCTGATTTACATAGATAATAGTTATCCGTATACTTAGTCGCTACCTCCGCCTGAATTCTGTTTAGAGGCGTTGTGATAGTAATAAAAACTTATTTATTAATGTAGGCAAAAAAGCTTGATTTAAAGAGCGACTTAAAGCTTTGAAAGCACCATCTAATTGGTTGGCTTACAAAAAATGAGAGGAAACATTAAAAACATTATTATTTTAAACAGTTTACCAGATTAGAAAACTAACAGGGGACGGCGGGGTGCATTAAGACAATATGTTAAAACGAGAAATACATTTACAGTAGTCTTGGTTATCCGACCTAAACCGGCCGCGGCAAGGTCGGATAAGCGAAAAGGTTGAATAACACGGAATTGTTTTGTTTTATTTTATTTTTTTAAAAGGAAAAAGAAATATTTGCGTTCTTATGATTTACCCAAATATTTTATTTTGAGGGCCATTTTCAACGAGTTGTAAATAGCTCACTATTAGAAAATTGAAATAAAGTTGGAGCAAAGTGGGATTCGAACCACGGACCATTGGTCCGTGAGTCTGAGACACTAGCCACAGGACCACAACCCGATTTTAATATATATGATTATAATGAACGACATTAAAAATGTGTTACATAATTTTATTTGCACGTCGAAAACATTTAAAATATGTACATGTGGCATAACTGAATGTAACGAACGAAAACTCAGCGAAAGAGGTGCGTAAGCACTGAGGACTGAGGACTGTCGCCTGGTGCGCGAGTATAATGCGTGCAGTCACGTAGAGGAAAGGGGCATTGCCTCGGTAGGTCGAATAACTCGGGAGGTCGGATAACCGAGACTCTACTGTACTAAAAAACACACGATAGAATTTATTGTTAAAAGTGCATTAAACAGTTTTTAATGATAATTCTATATTCTATTTTACCATGCTATGAAAAAATAACAATAGGTATTAATTATATATTTACCTTCGTTAATTTATTTTTTTTAAATTGAAGAAGGGTGTCATTCTTTCTATAAAACCTGAGAGGACTTTTCTGATGTGCTGTTTTTTTCCTTTTTTTCATTGGTACATTTTAATATATTTAAAGTTAATAAGTAATTAGAAAATTTTGAATCAAGCAAAATAATTTATTGTACTTAAATATAACATACGCAGTGTATAATAGAGTTTTAGTCCCAACACACGAATAGAAGTGAAATATTGAACTGGCAGATAAAGGATGGAAACAGAATGAACGCGGTTGGAATGCTATTTTTTGAATGACAATGTTACGAACGATGAAATCAGACGAAAGTGCAAATATGAGACAGGTATAATTGATTAAGGAAGGGTCGCTAAGATGGTTTGATCGTGTGCAACAAATGGATGTCCAACGAATGGTAAAATATAAATAGATGGCGATAATAAATAGTAATGTTCGAGGAGAACGATAAAAAAAGACGACGCATGACCAAATAAATTAAAATCACAAGTCTAGTCATGTCAAAGCAGACACATTCGAATACCATGAATGACAACACGTGTGAATGTGAAAAGCTAGGGATAGATGCGTGCGGTGTTCTGTCCTCTCTGCCTATTCCTGCGGAGAAACGGATGATGGTGATAGTAGTGGTAGTAGTGGTAGTATACAATGTGTTGTGTTTTAAGGTTTTTATAGATAGAGGTTTTTTTCAAGATGTATAATTAATTTTATTTAGGAAAGTTTTTGTGTCAATACGCCTCGCTCTCCCCTCAAGAAACCTTTGAAGCAAGAATAGAGATCTTGATGTTAGGTAGGTACCATAAGGAAGGAAAAAACGGGAAAGAAAGGTAATTGGCCAGGAAAAACATTGATAAATGCTGTTATTTACTTAAAAGTTCCAGTTCCCGTAAAAAACGATTCATCAAAAAACAAAATAATAATGACACGCTAATGCTAAATATCCATAATGTGCAAAAAAGTCACTGCTCTAATTCGTGTTCGCTTTATAGAAGTTTTCTTTTTACTAAATTTTTTACTGAAATCTTTGAACTATTACAAATTGTTTCGATCTCATCATGAAATGTCAAGGAAATTACAAAACTAACTTTCTGTTTCAACCCTTCTTCTCTTACTTATAAATGTTGAAAAAATTTACTTAGTAACTCGAACGCACTTTGCGTTAGAAAGAATGTTGCTTTTATCATAATATATACATTTAGTTAGAAATTATGACTTTATTCTAGGAGAATTAGCCCAAATCATAAATTTAATTAGTGCTCCAGCGGTGAGTATCACGGCCGGATGGCTGTTCGGTTTGACAGTTTTATGTGCGGGTTCCTATCTTTTATGGCGACAATCTCAACATGACATATTTTATTGTTTTCAGGATTTATTATTAGTTATTATACTGAAATAGAGAAACAGTTATAATTAAATAATGAAATTGTGAAAGCGATATGATGTCAGAAGTAAATTATTAAGTGATAATTATAAACTCTTCCGGGCCTAAGGTGGGTATCTAGGGTATATTAGCATTGAGTAGCATATTTTTTCAATATTTTTTTTGTTAATCATCGTAATAATTTTAATGTTCGCATAATCCTACTCCATAATGCAGAATGAATCAAAATGATTTTTGTTAAAATCTACAAATCATTTCAACAATAATTTACATTTGTCTTTGCTTTCCTACCACGCAAACAGCAAATATTACAATTAATTAATTAACTTATTTTATTTATTATTTTTTTTCCCTTATAAATAAAGATTAATAATAAAATAATGTGACCTCACTGGGGTTACCCGTGCCGAGGACACTTAACAATATACTTTTAAAAATATTTTTACATTTGAGAATAAACATAGAAGATTTAATATACAGAGATAAAATAATCACAAAAATCAGGATTTCGTGCTTTACATTTAACATGCATTATCTAATCCCTCGCCATACCACCACGCTAATGGGTAACATGATATTTGATCAGTGCTGTTTAACGTGTAGCAGTGAAAGCAGCGCAATGACATGTACACCATACTCTCGAAACAATATTTTATGGAAAAATGTTTGAATTTCGCTGAAAACTCGAAATATTAAAAAGCGGTTTTAAAAATTCTACCATGGCCATCATAACGATTTTTCAAAAGTCATATTTATAGCATTTTGGCTGGGGTATTTCTGTTACCCCCCTTTAAGAACTCGCAGATTTTTTTTTCACCTTCAGGCTCAAACAGGTTAATGCATGCTTGAAAAACTAGAAATGCCATAAGATATAAAAAACTAATCAAACAAAACTGCTAAAAGCATTGGGTATATTAGGTACTAGGTACTGCACACATGGCAAAGACACTTAAAATCCTTTACTGTACATTAGTGCGAAGCAACTTAGAATATGCATCACAAATATGGAATCCTATGTACAATGTGCAGATATCACGCATTGAAAATATTTAAAAAAAATCGTAAAGTTCATGTGCTTCCGGTTGAAACTTGAGTTTAAATTCGACCAGTATATTCATATATGTAAAAAACATCACCTCTTCAAAAACGTCGTGAAATAGCGGATATAATTAATTTACTAAAAATTGCCTCTGGTTCAATTTACTGTCCTGAACTACTATGCAAACTTTCTATCAATGTTCCTTCCAAAGTTTTAAGAAATAATCCTCTTCTTCACATACCTCTTGTTTCATCTAATTATAGGCAAAATTCATATTTATGTTGAACTTTTAATCATTTTAATGTAATAAATAAATCATTTAACATATATTTATTTGCAAATGATCTTAATGACGTACGGCGTTTGCTTTCGAAATAATTCATAGTATTTTTTGTTTTCTTTTGAATTTACATTTAATTACTATTCATTTTATGTTCGAGAATCTTTTTTAACTTACTGTGATGCTACTTGTGAAAACCTGTAATTGGCTTATTTGTTATTTGTTTTTTTATATATATAAATATATAAGATAATTATAGCTGTTGGTTATCCAAATAAATAAAATAAAATAAATAAATAACAAACAAAAAAATACATATACAAGAAAAGAGCGAATGAGATTCCCTGGTCGATCCTCGTATTACAAATAATTCGGAGAACGAACATTAAGTTGCGTTATTCCAAGGCGGTTCAATAATCTCCCGCGAATTATCATCAACATGAAAGATCTACAGTTGAAAAAAAAAGAACTTAAGAAATATCTTCCAAATACTTGATAGTGTCTGCTAAAAGAAAATAAAGAAATATGTACAATATGTGTGTGTAAAATAAACCAGTCTTAAAAAAAATGTCCCACCGAAAAGTCTACTAAGCGAAACTAATTGTAACATGTGTTCAACAATACCAAATAAACGTGGTTCTGTAGCACTGAAACTGAAATATGTATTTAATGCAAACATAAATTGAAATATTAAACTGTGACAGAACACCATTTATTTATTTTTATTTATTTATTATTTGTTATTATTTTGCACCACCACAATTAAAATGGACAAAACACATAGACGGACTCACTAAAGTAATGGCATCACTACATAGCCTCTTCTACAAAATTAAAGATTTTATACCAAGAAAGGAAAAAAATATGATGTACGAAGCCTATGTCAAAAGTAAATTGAGTTACGTGATCGCCTTCTGAGGAACTGGCAACAAGACAGACATAACAAGAATACAAAGACAACAAAATAAAATTCTTAAACTAACATACAACCTACCCTACCTGACCTCTACGACTGAACTGTACAAAAAAACACACCAGTTTGACATGAACGACTTGACTAAAATTGAGACCTTAAAAATTGTGCACAAAATAACACTGGGAAACATACAAGACGACGACATAATATTAGTCAAAAATGCTGACATATACAAATGTAACACCAGACAACAACACTATCATATTGAAAAAGCAAAGACAAACACAGTACAGTCAAAAATACTACATAATGGACTTAAACACTACAACGACCTACCTTACTACTTGAAAACTTTTACTGGAGACAAATTTAAAATCAATCTGAAAAAGCACATGATGACTGAACTAACTAGACTAGACGAGACATAAAATGACTAGACAATATTAAATTTCTAATGTAACCCTAACGGGTTTTTTTAAATTGTAAATAAATAATAAAAAAAAAACAGGCCAGGAGGCCTAATTACAGTGGTGATTTACATCGCGGAACACCCAGGCTTCAGAAAAATCACCTTTTATTTTTTGTGTTCTCACCGGGAATCGAACCCGGAACCTTCCGTGTGTGAGTCAAGCGTCTTGACCACTACACCACGGAGTTAAAAAAATAAATATTTTTCAAACAAAAACAACAATCAAGTTCAGCAAGCATGCAATTCATCAGCAGATTCTTATACATGTATATTTTAAAATACATTATTAACAACATATATATATTACAGTTCTTCTTCTTCATTCCCTTTCCGCACCTAAAGGTGCATATAGCACTGCATTAAAAAACCAGTCGCAGCGTATCATGATCATTCTTGTAACATGAACGAAATATGGTCATATGAAGGTATATATGCAGAAAGCAGCCGGGCATAGAAACGTGAAACTGAGATAATAGCACCTTTGTGAGAAGAGAGGATTATCTACACTTGAGTTGGAATGTTTTTGACTTTAATAAATGATTAACAATGAATACGTTAGTTTTTTTGGCATAACAAAGAAGAAGCTTATTATGTGTTTGAACAATGTAAATGAATTTTAAAGTACCGTAAGATTTTTGTAGTCCGTTGGTGTTTTCTGCAAATTGAGAAATTCCGTTTTTGTGATCGACACTATTTTCAGAAGGTGATTTTTACAGTTTTTTGTATAAAAGCGGTCTGGCTGTTTTTAGCAGAACATATAATTGATCTTTTTGCACCCGATAACACCAATATCTATTTTTTTTTAATTTTAATTGTGGACAGGCTGCTTTCTGCATAACTACGTTCAGATATTATTAATATTTAAAGCGTTAACTTTGTGGTTAAATATTTCACGAAATGTTATTAATATTTGTATATTACCACTTACCGACTTGTATTATGTTTACAGGTTTCGAGACGTACTCGTCTCTTTTAAATATTAATAATATTTTATCAGCAAGTACGGCTTTAAAAGCAAAACATTATAAAAAAAACTATCAATTAAGTTTTACAACAGAGAAGAATAACATTCAAGAGAAGGTAATATAGAAGTCTAGGCATCTACAGGGCTTATGAATTTCTATACTTCTTTATGGACCAGGTAATTTATCAACAATATTTTGAGTTTGTCCAATATTTTGTAGACAAGGACTGGATTCAACTCCCTGGGGAGCTGATTATATTAACATTTTACAATAAGGTAATTGAAAAAATAATATTTTCAGGTGTTGCCTAGTATGTAGGTGAAATAATTAAATTAGATGAATCTCACCCACATAAATAAAAGTTTCAGCTCTTTTTTTATTTTTTATTTTATTTTTTGCACCACAACAGGCCAGGAGGCCCAATTACAGCGGTGAATTACATCACAGAACACCCAGGCTTGAGAAAATTCACATTTAATTTTTGTGTTCTCACCGGGAATCGAACCCGGAACCTTCCGTCTGTGAGTCAAGCGTCTTGACCACTACACCACGGAGGCCGCCAAACTTCACAAACATCAACAGATGAAAGAATTTAAGGAATATAGATGTTCAAATGTAGGCAGAATGGTGAATGTTACACAGTGTGTAAAGTGGCCACTTAAACCAGCCATTGACAGGTCATAAGCCCTGTAGATGCCTAGACTTCTATATTACCTTCTCTTGAATGTTCTTCATCTCTGTTGTAAAATGTTAATATAAACAGCTCCCCAGGGAGTTGAATCCAGTCCTTGTCTACAAAAATTTGGACAAACTCAAAATATTGTTAACAATTAAGTGTTTAATTGGTGTTCCGACGAAGAGACGGGTACGTATTGTAACTGATAGACATAGAAAAGTTTGTAAGTGGTTATGTATAAATATTTAATAACATTTAGTCAAAGATGATCAGTCTTACGCTTCAGGTACCAGTCCAGGGATTATAAAATATTCTAGTGTTAAAACACCGCTTTAAATTGTATGCCTGGATGGTATACATCTTTGAGTAGTTGTAGCAATTTGATAATATAATATTGTAAAGTTTGAGTAAAATTAATACTAGTTTCGCTTGATAACCCCCAGGAAGCATATTTCGTATAATTGATTCTGAAAGAGATAAATAAATAATTCGTCAAGTGTTAAACAGATAAAAGTAAAATAAACACGCCCTGAGTTTCCGCAAATATCACAAGTAAAATAATTTGCTGGCACGTTTAATTCGCATCTCTGTAAAGCTTCATCAGCGTTCTACCTCATCGTCTATCCACACACACGTCTTTGAATCTGTTACAACTTTATCACTTGAAAAATGAATAAATTATAGATACTGGTTACATTTAATATGAGTTTGCTACTAGGAGACAATAAAATGAAGTACATTGCCGCTGAACACAAGCAGTTAGCCATTTGGGCTCTATCAGGAAGCAGCTATTGTCGCTAATGGTTGAAGTGTCTATCATTCCTCACTTTATATTCATCTCAGCAATAGTTTAATACTGTCCTATGTATTATTAATGCTCATTTATCTTTCGTGCGCCATAATTTATTAATACCATTATAAATAACATTGGTACATTCGCCATATTTGCTTTTTACAAATGGGTTTTAAGTATTAAATTATTTAATATAACACTTAACAGATAACCACAAAAACTTGCACAGTAAATAAGAAATAATTTATACTTTTTTTGAAATATAAAAGCGCTGCATGTCTAGAGCGAAAAAAGGTTCACGGAAGAAAAAAAAATACAGGGAATATTCCCGTCGGATCTTAATTTCGTGAATGCAAAATTACATACATTATTTATTTATGTGTTTTATTTATTTTATTTTATTTAGGAAACCAACAGTTCTACAAACATTTATAGTAAGCAAACCGATATAGTGTATACACTCAGAACCAATAACAAATTTCCACAAAGTGTACAAACTTAGTAAAGAAAATACAATACATGTTATACAAATACAAAAAAGTTTATGCATTGAAAATGTTATTCTCATGGATATATTATTTAATAGTAAAAAAAAATACTTTCTTTATTTAAAAGGAACGCCGAGTTATTGTTAATTGGGCGGGATAAGAACAAGGATGCATGAAGAGAGGATAAGGAGGGGAAGGGAGATGTACATATTTATTAACATTATAATGTCTACTAAGTGACATAATGCATTTTCTGTCTGTCTTTAAATCTGACAGAATTGTGTTTGTGTAGTCTATGTCTTTACTTTAAATTTTGTATTGTAAACTGAAAGAGTCTGAAAGTTATTATAGGGAGATAACGAAATTTAACCAAATATTGCACGCAACTACACTGGCTCAGTATCAGGCATAGAAGGAACATTCACATTCTATCATTTCTTCACAATATTTTAAATAATCCCCCTTCGCCTGTTTATCTGAGAGAGCTCTTCCAACCTTTATCACAACACGGACTATCTCTTCGTTCTAGTAACCAGAGAACCCTTTTAATACCCTGTCATAGCTCTAATTTCCTTGCCTCCTCTTTCACAGTAGTAGCCGCTCGATTGTGGAATAATCTACCCACTAATGTTAGAGACGCATTACATTTAAATCAAGATTGAAATGTTACTATCTAAATATTTAAATTGTTCCTTTATCCTTTTTATTTCATTCCCATCCCCTCTACTCTCTTCATGGTGTAGTGTTATTTTTTTAAATTCATAGTATAGTGTTAATTTTTTTGCATTCTTATTTTGATAATATTTGTTTGTAATTTTTATTTTTATTATTTAATTTTTTTTTAATAAAAAAGAAATATTTGCGTTCTTATGATTTACCCAAATATTTAATTTTGAGGGCCATTCTCAACGAGTTGTAAATAAATCACTATTAGAAAATGGAATCAAGTTGGGGTAGAGTGGGATTCGAACCACGGATCTTTGGTCTGTGAGTCCGAGACACTAGCCACGGGACCACAACCCGACACTTACACGGACATATTAAATCTTACATTTAAAATTGTAAGATTTAATATGTCCATGTACTTATAATTTTCTCAAACTTAACGGTTTAGGTAGGCAGGAAGAAATTGCCTTAAGGCAATATGCCCGCCCTTATATGTATATAAATTGTATATGTATATACAGTGTTAAATAAATAAATAATTTTGGTTCTAGGTCCGTATTCTACTAGGAAGTTAAAATTTATCTACAAATTAAAATTAAGTTTTCTGTATGAGAAGTAGAATATACATTTTTTTTTTAAAATTGTTTAATTACAGGTTACCGGCGAAGATACTTTGAATTTTTATAAAAATACACACATTTTCGTACATAAATATCGATGTTAGTCTCTACCGGCTCGATATGTATCAATGAAGATAGCGTTCATAATCGCGGCGTTGGAACTTGGCAGTCGTGTAAGTGGAAAAATAGAAAAAACACACGATTAAAATCTACTTTCTTTTTCCGACAGATTTAGTAGTGGAACAGTAATTTCTACACACGAGCGACAAACAGGGCGCAGATGTCTAGAATAATGTAACTGGACGTGTATCCGGGGTCTAATATTCAAGTTTGTCGGCCTCGTGATGTAATGGTCAGCACGTTTGCCTACAATGCAAACGGTTTCAGGTCCTTGCATGCATTTTTCAAGATGATTGCACCTTGTAACCGCGCAAAAACTGAAAGTAATATTGTTTTCTCATAGTGTGAATCGTAATTAAAACTTATATACAAAAAATACCTATTCTACAAATAAATTTTAGTTGAACAAATTTCTGAAAAAATTGAAATTTAACACGGCCCTAAAAGAGTCCTGATTTGAACCCAATCAAGAACCTGTAACATGTAATGGCGATGTAAATGAAAAAAAAAAAACAAAATCTCTGTTAAATAAAAACCTAAAAGAAATCATTGAAAAAAAAGGTGTCCTTTTTTGACAACGACTATCTCCAAAATTTAATAAATTGAGGTGATAAAACAAAATGGAGGGCCCTCCAAATATTAATAATTAATATTTCTCATTAACAAGTGAAACGTATTTGTTAAAATTAGTATTTTTTATTTAAATTCAATTATGTGAGAATTTAAAAAAAATATATGGATTTCTTAACAAAAAACGCATTTTTATAAAAATCCAAGAAAAAAACTTTTTAGCGCAATAAAGATATTTTTTTTGTTGACAGTAAGAAACCAATAAAATTTAAAATTATCAAAAATATAAGAAAAAAAAATTTATAGGTAAAAACATTTTTATGCCCGCTACTATAATATGTAAGGCAAGGTAAGGTAAGATAAGGCAGGGTTGGTTTTTTATTTATTGGAAATGTATATAATGAAGAAAGATCATAAAATATAATGTTTTTAATTATTTTTTTTTCTAAATTTAAATTATTTTTATATTTCCAAATTACTTATGTTTGTACAAAAAAATAATGTTAAACTTTAATTTTATGCGAATGAAAACAATGATTAGTATCTATAAAGTGATTTGCGAATTCGTAGAAGCTATTACTAGAATGACCTGTATAACACTGTTGCAAAATATATATATATATATTATATATATATATATATTTACACATGTTTCAGGGCCAAACTGCAAATCTTCAGGGGAACATTCCTGACGGTGAACGTTAAAAAAATCTTAATATTTTATTCCCAAAAACTTATTTATTTAATTTTTTTTTTTTGTGATTTAAAGTGGGGTAAATATGAAATTTTTAGGATTTACCTACCTTCTACAAACCCCTACCCCTCCTTAGCAATAAAAAAATAGATTGAAAACGTATTTAATTTATAAAACGATACACACCAGACGTGGACAAGGAAGCGGCTGTGTAAAAGAGGGATAAGGGTTTGTGGAAGGGATGGTTGTCCCAAAAAATTAAGATTTACCCCGAGAAATTAAAAGTTAGTAAAAATTACATACATGAAAGAAATTTTTTTTTGGAAAAACATTGATAGGATTTAAAAAAAAGTTTACTATCAGAAATGTTCCCCCGAAGTTTCGCGATCTGGCCCTGAAACACCGTGTATACATTTGTTTATAAAAGGTATTTGTGTCGTGTATACAAATAAAATAAAATGGTGATGTTGAATGTTTTTTGTCATGCCATAATATATCGTAATACTTTATGACAGGTAACAACGAACTTATATAATAAATTACAATGTAAAGTACTTACGCGTAGTTTTCTTTTGTCGAGATTTCCGAAGCAACAAATTTTAGGAAAAACCATTATAAATAATCACAAATTTGAATACCAGGAAAAAAAATATGAATGAAATACCTGGGAATCTATTTTGGAAAATATTCAACTGATTTATGGATGGCATAATGATAAGAAAATCAATTCCCGTAAGTGCTCTAAGATATTTTCAAACAAATAAACCATCACGTCGTTTTCCCGTAAGGATAAGCAGGCAGAGTCTTTTCAATGCTATATCACTCTGTCTTTTCATTGCTTTTAACTTGTCTGCATTCATTTACCTTCTTATGTACGCACGACGATTTTTCTGACTTTTGACATGTCCAACTTCAAGTATTTATTGAATTTAGTAATGCCGTCTCGATGCCACTCCGAAGTGAGGGAAATAACTAATAAAGACTCGGGCAATATCTGAATGAAATTGCATACGGCACAATAAACACATGCGGATTGAAAACAAGGTCCGGATATATAAAACGTCTGTAAAATCAATCTTGACGTATGTAGCGGTATCAGAGATGAAAGTACTAAGGGCAATCGAAATCTTCTCTCGCTAAATTGTAATAAAACACTGTTTATTACATTTTATAACTCAAAATCAACTTCCCCTTCTTCATCCCTTAATTTAATGTTTCATAATAAATATTGTAATCTTGACGTATGTAATAACAGCGAAAAAATTAAGTCTGAAAGGTGCATAAAATACCTAGGAGTAATAACTAACTGTAAATTAATTGTAATAATTAATAAACTGAGATATTTAACCTATGTGTTCAAACCGCCCAGTGAAATACTATTAAAATGGTATATTATGCATTTGTACAGTCATCGCTTTCCTATGGAATAATTGGATGGGAGGGAGCTTTTAACAACCATATTAAACCATTAGAAACTGTTCAAAAATTTATCTTAAAAATAATGCTTCATAAAAATCGATATTGTCCCTCTTCCTAATTGTTCCAAGAAGCTTAACTTTTAGATATAAGACAAATATATTGTTCTCAAGGTTTAAAATATATATATTTATGAACCAAAATGTATTTACAAGTAATTTAAATACATCAAGTCAAAGAAGGAATCTTGTGTTAGAAATACCACGTTGTAAAACAAGGCTAACACAGAGACATGCATATTTTATGGGCCCAAAATTTTTTATTCTTTTTTTACTGATAATATTTCATTGATCCCAAAGTTTAAAAATTTTCGTTCTTTTAAAAAACACGTATTATCCTGGATTCAAACTAAAGGTATTAACTCTTTTTTTTCTATGACATATTTTGTCGCCCTTAAATAATAAGGAATATTTTTGCTTTTTAATATTTTTTATTTCCTTTTTTAATTGCTATACAATAAAAAAGTACCTTATAATATTTTAAAGAATATTTTCTTTTCTCTTTCTTATAAAACGCAAAAATATTATTACTGTCTATTAATTATAGGAGCAAAAATTCATAAACATTTCTTGTATACCCCCACGAACAGGCCATGCATTTGTGGATTTTTTTGTATTTTTTAAAGGAATAACCCGCTAAGCCTCTATTTTGAGGCTTGTCAGCGGGTGGGATAGAAAATTTGGAAGGAGGTAATGAAAATTACTATATAATAAGATTTTTTCGAACCCGCGACGCCAGTTTCACAGTTGGCCGTCTAACCAACTACGCCACGGCGCCTGCCTGTTTACTACATTTACTGTTAATATGTATTTCATTGCTGTGTAATTATCTTTTTTTTAATACTCTGTTTTACCTCTTATGTATATTGTAAAAAAAACTAAAAAAAATACATTAAAAAAAAATTCAGAAAAAACTCTAAGGGACAGAATCTAGAATCAAAGAAAAGAGGGAAGTGAATTCTTTACTAACTGGGATTAAATTGATTGGACATTATGAATTCGCCGAAATGATTATAAAACTTTTTAAAAGCCTGGAAATTAATTTTGGAAGCAACCGGATCTAAATATCCAACAGGACCTATAAAGGGGCCACAGATAGTAGCGAGAAGTTCAATTTGGTAATTGTAGAGAGGAGGAAAAGGACAAGACCACAGGATGTGTTCAGAAGATTGATTAGGATATCCACAGTAGCACGAAAGTGAATCAACAATATTGAAAACAAATAATCTGTCACTAAATTTACCATGACCTGATAAAAACTGCGTAGTCCAGTGATCGGGGATTACCCAAGAAGATTTTAAGCGCTGACGGATTGAAGGAAAAAAAATACAAAGACAGTGATAAAGCATTCTATCCTTTCTGCATATCTCTAAGGAAAAACGGCGTAATGATTTGTTTATTTTATATGTTTATTTCAAATGTACCACGAAGATGTTATGCCAATGTCATTTTGTTCAATTTCCGCTCAGCAAATGTGATTAACACCTGATCAGCCAGAGAACAGATAGCGGGTCCTGTATTGGGCGGTGGTTTAATCCAGTGATAATATAATTAATTGGTCTTTGCAGAGTGAATTCGTTATCTTGATTTATTTAAATCATTGTTAAATGTTAAGCATGTAAATCATCGCGTTAATTTCATGTAAAAACGTAGAATTACCTTATGTAGATAATTGATTAAACCTGTTTAAAATTAATTAAAATGGAGTGTCTACCCGAGGGATTGCGGCCACGGCCCGAACACCAGAATGCTAGTTGCAGTAGAGTTAATTTGAAATATTTAAACACCTACCCATTTATTAAACCATATTCCAGAGAACTTTATCCAATGCTCTCACCATAAAATTAAGAATAGTCCAGAAACCGCATACGAGCAACAAACAGAAGGCGACTAAACTACCCATAAATGAGTAGTTTTACGTTTTGACCCATTAGTTTCTTTGCAGACGTCGCTCAGTACGCTCCTGATTTGAATTCAACTATGCCGTGTTTTGTTCTTTTACATTGTATAAATACTACCAGAATCTTAAAGAAACAGGATGGGATCATCACGTGTAATTAGCGAATGAATGTGTAAGTAGCAAATACATTACTTAAAAATTGAATTATTTTTCATATTTTTTTTTATTTATTTTTATTTATTAACATACACGGCATAATTGCCTTTTACAAATTTATAATATAAACATATAAGGTTTAATATTTTTTAAACTACATATTTGCACTCAAAACTAAGGAACAATAATCAAGCCTAAAAATTATATAACATAATATTTAAAAAAAAAAAAAAGTTTAAATAAAACAAAAGTTTGAAATAAAAAGTATACGAGAACTTTAAAAATTAATATAAAAAGTAAATCAAATTTTAAACATAATAAGGTTTATAATAAAAATATATATAAAAAAAAAAAAAAAAAAACAGAAAATCATATATGAAGTAACTACATTAAATATGATTACTGCTCATCTTTGAAAAAGTTTATAAGGTTTGTTCTATAAGAACAATACCCCACATTAAATATATCCGATATGTGGGAACAACTATTGCCGAGTTCATGAAGTCGGCTCAATACGGCATTACAATCATACACTGTGCGTGAGGTACTACTGCAAAACGGTGGCACCCGCCTAGTTATCCTTCCAGGCACCCTGAAGTTGACGAGTGACAAAAGTTCTGGGCAATCCCATATAGAATGCACAATTTTATACAAATTTAACAGGTCTATAATTTTTCTTCTATCGTTAAGTTTAAGCAAATTTAATGTTTTTAATAAAAAATCGTAATTTAAAAATTCATGACTAATTCCAAGTTTAAAATTTATGTATCTTAAGAATTTTTTTTGGACCCTTTCCAGAGAATTTTGATGACAATTGTAGTAAGGAGTCCAAATTGTCGAGTTGTACTCTAACTGACTTCTCACTAAAGAAGTATACATCAACTTCAAAGTGCCTATGTTTTTGAATTCATTAGTCACACGTAACACGAATCCCAACATTTTCAGAGATTTACTAGTTATGTTGTTAATGTGACTAATGAAGGATAATTTTTGGTCGAAAATGACGCCTAAGTCGCGCACCTCAGAAGTTGAGATTAATTGAGTATTTCCGATCAGATAATCGAATAATATGGGATTTTTTATTCTAGAAAATCTCATTACCTGGCATTTTTTAATATTCAATTGCAGTTTATTAGCAGAGCACCACTGAAACATTTTGTCTAAATTACGCTGCAAAATATTACAATCATTTACAGTATTGATTATTTTAAAAATCTTCATGTCATCGGCAAACAGCAATATCTCCACATCATCAAATACATCCATTACATCATTAACAAAGATGATGAAAAGTATTAGGCCCAAATGGGAGCCCTGTGGAACTCCACTAGTAGCACAGAAAGTTTGGGACAAAGTGTCACAAATTTTTACCGTTAAGGTTCTATCAGTCAAGTAGCTTTGAAACCATTTAATCATAGGACCACTTATTCCTAGTTTAGATAGTTTGGCGATAAGAATTTTTAAACACACTTTGTCAAAGGCCTTACTGAAATCAGTGTAAATAGAGTCTACTTGTTTTCTTAATGTAATTGAATTAGTTATGACATTTTCGTATAATATTAAATTAGTTAGCGTAGATCTAGCAGACATAAATCGATGCTGAGAAGTGGTTATTATATGCTTTAAGTTAGTTGATGCAAGTAATTTATATAAAATAATTTTTTCAAAGAGTTTGGGGATGGCAGATAATATACATATTGGGCGATAATTAGTTATGTCACTCCTATCACCACTCTTAAAAATTGGCGTAAGGAAACTGGATTTCCATACAATAGGAAAATGTCCCTCAGACAAGGATTTATTGAAGATTATATACAAAGGATACACAAGATAATCAACACATTTTTTCAAAAACATAGATGGAATTTTATCAGGGCCACAACTGCATTTAGATTCAAGTTGTATGATGCTGTTTTTAATGTCTTTTAATTGAATATTAAGAATAGATAAATCTAGGTTAGAATTACTATTTAATTCGGGTAAACAAGTATTCTCTGAATTATTGTCATAAACACCTTTAAAAAAATCGCCGAAAAGATTGACTATATCGTTTAAATTGTTTCCAGATTTTAAGTTATAATGCATAACATTTGGTAAGACGGTATTATCATTTTTAAGGCTTTTGGAATAATTGAATATTTTTTTTACATTGTTATTTACGGAATTTTCAACGCTTCTTATATAACTTTCATGGCAAAAACGAGAGAGCTTATTACACTCTCTTCTCAACCACTGAAAATTTATGTCAGATTGTCGAAGAAAACAAAATAAACATTTCGTTAGTGTTGCCAGGATAGTATTTTTTTTTTACCCTACTTTGCTCATCTAATGAGAGAACTAATTAAAATTGGACCTCGAATTAAACAACTCTGTGGTGGACATTTGACCGACATTATCTTTAAAACATAAAATATTATTTAACATGATATAAAAATATCCGTTTTATGTAAAATAAAATTTGTTTTATATTTTAAGTTCAAAGTTCATTAATTCAATTACTCTTATTAAATGACTCTTTACTTATCTACTCTGTTGTGTCAATCAATATTTCCACGTGCACAATAACATTTTAGAGAAATTAACAAATAGATTTTTTTTTTACCTTACATTTGTGTTATGATATGAGGACTATTTTTAATTCTATGGCTCTCACTAAGAACTCAATTGATCAAAACAGACTGGTGTTTCATTAAAGGTTAGCGGGTTGTGGTCCCGTTGCTAATGTTGCCAACTTACGGATCAGAGGGCTGTGGTTCGAACCTCACTCTACCCCAACTTGATTCCCATTTTCTAATACTGAGTTATTTACGACTCGTTGAAAATGCCTTCAAAATTGAAATATGTAAAATGGAAGTGAGGAAATGAAGAAGTCCCAAAAATTGTGAATGATAGTGAAACATGGAACTGGCAGAGGAAAGATGAAAGTCGAGTGAACGCGGTTGAAATTCGATCTCTTCGACGAATATGTGGGAAATCGATGTATGACAGGGTTACGAATGATGAAATCAGGCCAGAGTGCAAATCTGAGTCAAGTATAATTTACAAGATAAAAAAAGGGTTTCTGAGATGGTTTGGTCATGTAGAACGAATGTACGACGAAAGAATGGTAAAACAAGTATATATGGCAAAAATGAACAGTAACGTGAGACGAGGACGACCAACAGAGACGTGGCATGATCAGATAAACCAAAATCTTAAGTCTGGTCATGTCACAAGCGGACAGAACCAAAGGGCATGTGTGACAAGATGTATGAATGTGGAAAAAGCTAGGAATGTATGCCATTTTCAACATAATCACCAAATATTTCAAGGCATTTTTGTTGACAACTAATTCACTTTTAGAATCCAGCTTCAAAGAAGTCCGCCGCCAGTCCGTGGAGGAATTTGGTGACCGCTTCCTGCACTCTTTCATCAGTCTCGACACGTTGTCCACCCAAGTGTTGCTTTAATTTTGGAAACAAGTGGAAGTCACTCGGTGCAAGATCAGGGCGGTAGGGAGGCTGTTAAACGAGATTTCAGACAAAATTTTCGATTAAATCCTTGGTTTGGCGAGAGACGTGTGGGCGAGCGTTGTCGTGGTGCAGTCTAACGCCTTTCGTCAGTCTTCCTCTCCGGTGATTTAGGATCTTTTGAGTTTTTTCAAGGTCTTGCAATTATTTTCCGAATTTATTGTGGTCCCTCGAGTCATAAACTCAACATGGACTGGTGGCGGACTTCTTTGAAGCTGGATTCCAAAAGTGGATTAGTCGTCAACAAAAATGCGTTGAAAAATCTGGTGATTGTGATGAAAAATAGTTTAGAAATTGAGCTTTCCAATGATGTATTTTTCAGCTCAAATAAGAAATGCCTTAAACCTGAAAAAAAATTGAGAACTTTATTTTTTACACAGCCATCGTATATGAATTATTTAATTCAAGTAGTTCATATAACATGGTATACAAACTAATAATACGACTATTTATGGATCGATACTTGCACTAAAATATATATTTATATTACTACACTAAACATGACACTTCTTTGTAAATTTACTTTCAGGCATTATACGTTTTATATTACTTTAATTTCATAACAAGGGCGCTGTTATTCAATATCAGTCTTGCTAGGATTTGAACCCGTGGTGACTGGACAACACGCTTACCACCACAACACGAGGCAGACCTAAGTCTTGTAATCATCAGTAGAAATGTAATAAAATTAGAATCCATTTAGAAAATTAAATTTTAAAAACCAATTTGTTATTTTATTTTATCTTAAATACAAAGGGAGGACAACTTATCTAGAATAACTAGAACCCTTACACACAAATATACGCAGACGGTAAGAGATTTATCGATGTTTTTAGATACTTTCGACAAACTAAAACATTACAAAGATAAAATTTTGTTGGTTCAGAGAATGATATAATAATATAACCGATAACAATTCGCACATAAGCGATAATAATGGCACAAGTCCGAAATTGACGTTTTTGAGTTAAGTATGCGGAAATGATCCTGATTTTTTTTTCTATCTGCACAATTAAGAATTTCAAATTGCCTTAAAATCAAAATCTGACAGTTATTTTTTTACACAAATCCAAGATATAAAATAGTGGCAGAAGGTGGACTATTATAAAGATAAATAAAATAACGTTTTTATCCAATATAACTCTGTTGCGCCGGCAATATAAATATTTAAAGTGATTTTTATTTTTGAAAAAAAAATTACTTTCTCATTAAGATAAAACAATTTTGTTTCGACAAAATATACTAAAATCTTATTTTCGAGGTAAAATTAAGTATTTTTACTTTTTATATCAATTAACAAAATATGCAAAAAAATCCACAGCTAAAATATTGTTTAAGTTATCTCGATTAAAAAAAAAAAGATTCTTAACAGATGTAACCGGCGCAACGGCAATAAATAAGATGCCAATAGGAATTTGAATGCGTTTTTTATGTCACTGGAGTAAGTACTTATTTTGTATTGCTTGAAATTATTTTTGAAAGTTTGATTGATCTAATTCCATATTTTAAGTATTTATTTAAAACTGCAACTAAAGTATTTTATTTACACATAATTATGTTTATCAATTCTAAATACGGCAGTGAAAAAAATACATGGAAAATTAATGTTATCGTTATATTCAATTTATTGAATCTGAGTGGTCAATTAATTTTAATTGTTCAAGTTAATACATTCCACACCAAATATATGATGCTATTTGATATCATTTCCTTGTTCACTATGAATTGATTATAAATAAGAGATTTCAAATCGCGATTAACCTATTTGCTACCAATGTTCCCATTTGGGACACATCACTATGCATGGAATCGATTCTTTACAATATCGGGATATTTATTTTACTTGTTTACTCTTTTTTTTTCACATAGTAAACAATGATTTATAATAAAAATTATGTGACCTACAATATGCCTTTGAAAAAAAATAATTTACATCTGATAATATGCAAAGAAAACTTAATTTACGGAGATAATTAACTAAAAGTTCAGACAGTTTTATACACTACGTATTTATGTTTATATTTCATTTATGTATACCTATATTATATATATTTAAAAAGGCACAGTAAAATAACAAAAAAATAACATAATATATACATTTGTGGAGCAGTTAGTTCAATATTGGTTTGGGCGAATGAGATAATCCATTTTACTTCTACTCTGCTCCACTATTTTTTTTAATGGCCTTTTTTAACATGTTCTCTATACGAATTGTTTTAATGGACAGTAAAAGTAGGTGATTGATTTTAATTACGTAATATTAAAAATCCCTTTGTCCATAAGTGTGTTATGTCTTTCGTTTGAGTTAGAATAGTTTTTTAATCTGTAAGCGAGTATTGTTTTAGTGTATAATTGCTTTAGTGTTATAAGTTGTGATTTGTGGAATATTTCTTCAGTAGATGTCAATATTGGGACTATTTTAATTATGGATTTTATGCAACCAAAACATTATTTATAAATGTGTCACTCCCACCCGATTATGCCGTATTTATATTTTATTCACTCAATTTGTGACAGTTCTGGCTATTTTTAACTGTCAAAACCATGCATATGACTTTTACAGTTTTCATTTGACTAGCAAAATAAGTGAATTGGTGTCATTTTTCTCTAAACGATAAATTGGCGATTGCATTGGGTGTTTTCCATTGATTGAACGCAAACAGAAAGAGGTGTCAAAAATAGTACTTGGCATTCCATTTTAAAGGCTTGTAATAAAATTTAAAAATATATAATTTAACAAAAAACATAGAAAATTGTACAGCAATTTTTTTTCTTTTGAATGAAAGTTTGAAAAAAAGAACACAAGTTATGTCACCTAATAGAATAAAAACTGTGAGTATGGCGTTTTTTTCCTATTTAAAATCTAAAGATAACATAATTATTCAATAGAACTACAATCATTAATATAAAAAAGTTAGGTACCTCGGTTCTTAAACGAGAACATTTAATTGGTACACCCATTAAAAACACTCCCATGGTAACGCAGAATGGTGAATGTTACACAGTGTGTAAAGTGACCCCTTTAAATCATCCAATGACAGGTCATGCGCCCTGTAAATGCCTTGACTTCTATATTCCCTTCTTTAAGGTATTCTACATTCCTGTTGTAATTTTGTAAATATTTTATTTTTCAGCTTGAACTTGGTACAGACCATGATTATTTTTAGTTCGCGAGGCAAAAAAGTTAATTACTTGACGTATAGAACTATTTTCAAAATGTTTGGTGTTGAATTAAAACATTTTTGGGAGTACAGGATATAAAGGTTAGATGTACATTTTTATGTGTTTTAAATAATAATGGCTGGTATCTGACAGCAGTTCACATTTAATAAAATTCGAAACAAAGGCTTTAGTTTTCAGGATAATTGAACTAGAAAAAAATGTGTATGGGATGTAAAGGGGTTGTCAGTTAAATGCTAGAAATAATGCGATTATTTAATTTGAATGAAAATTAGTTTTGGTGGTAAAAAACAGTATTGGCTATTTACACTAAGCAGTACCTCAATATTTTATTTTGATGTTCAGGAAGTTTGAAAACACAAAACTTTCTATGTAATTATCCTTTATATCATGGACCCTTCATTTGGATTACATTTTTTTTCCTGTTTTTGAGTCTCCGAATGCGTCAATAACCGCATAACCGATACAAAAATAATATTTGATTCAGCAAATATTAAAATGGATGTGATATTAAATCACGCGATATTACGGAAAAATTCGTAATAACATAAAAATCTTTTACTGTTATCTTCATACGGCATAAAATTGAAATCGACAAGAGATTCTCATATTATTAACTTGTATATATCCACAATTCCCGTCATTTTTTCCTTTTCGCACAATGCTGATATTATTCTGTTGGTAATAACTCTTACATTAATTCTGTTGGTCGAGTTTTAGTCAACAAAGCGATAGTCGGCCAGAATGTTGTTTTGCATTCAAATACCAAGTGTACCCTATGACACATAATTTATTTTGCCGTGTACTTGAACGGGGATTATTTTAAGGAATTTCACGTGTTTAGTGAATATATTTTTTTTATACAAGTTTGTTTCATTAAATGATACTAAATGAGTTAATACAATTAAAATCAATACATTCAATTAGGGTTTAAAAAAGAAAACCGCTGCTTTAAGGAGTTAAGAGGAAACGAGTTGTGACTTTTCTTCATACGAAAGTATTCCCTTATTTTCTCCCTGGATTATGGCACAAAAACAATGATTTTTTTACACAATATAGATATTAACCATTGGCTTGTCTCTATGGTTTTTCTTTTTTAATAAATTGTTTCTTATGGGAGCTAGGACCATCCAAAACCCTATAAATGTATTAATTTTTTTCTGCCGTCTTCGGACGTACGTTATACAAAAATGATAAATGATTTTGAAATCGATTTAATTTTGGGATACAGTAAACGAGACAAAAACACCTCAATTTTGTCGATTTTAACTGGGCATAATCAGTCCGACGTGCAGTTGTTTTTTTTTGCATAGTATCGGAGAGGCACATGCGAGAAAGTGACAGAAAAACTATGTTTAAATACCTATTTATAACATTTCTTTCGCAAATCCTCTTAATCAAGATTGGCGTATATTTTTCAACAGAGATAGATAATCTTTTTAAGAAGAATATGGAATCTAGACAGTTATAGGGCTTATGGTCCCACTTTCATCTGTTGATTTTTGTGATGCAAATGAGCTGAAACCTTTATTGGCGTAGGTGCGATTCAAATAAAGAAGAATTTTAAATGTTAACAGTGTGCAAAGTAATCAAAATCAAAAAACGAAGCCAATAAATTAGTCCAGTAAATGCCAAGCTCTCCATTCTTAATTTTTAAAGGGTTTCCCTGCTTTGTTGAAATCTTATAAATAATATTTTTACATACTTATGTAGCTTTTAAAAGTGGGAGATTTAAAACTGGCTTTTATTTACACGTTCAGGATTATATTTATTTATTCATTCAACTTTTTGTACATAATGTTATTTGTACATTGACGGGCTTATTGCCAAATGGCAAATTCTTCTAACCAACCAATAAAATTATAGTTTTATTTTTATAATTCAAGTTACATAACATATTCAATAGAAAATAAATATTAAAAAGCTAAAGATGTATAAAAATAGAAATAAACGTATTTGTTTATAAATTACCTTGAATCAAAACTAGTACTCAATGTGAAAAAGTAAAAAAGAGAAAAGAGGAAAGGAGGAGATATTAAGGAAGAGAAAGGAGATGTTTCTTCAGACATGATTTAAACAGAGATAATGTAGTAACATCTTTGATGGTGGACGGGAGATGATTTCACAGTCGAGCCTCATGGACACTATATGAGTTAGATAAGAAAGAGGAATTGTAGGAATTGTTGAAATTGTTGTGTTAAATTATACTGTTATACCAATGTAAAAAATAATTTGTAAAATAAATATCGTTTGATATCTGAATGCATAACGCGGTCCAATAATGTATTGTTACATATTCCTTATGGCGAAAGTTTTATGGGGTGTTCGAGGGTGAGACAAGCGGTGTATGGGGTAGTTGGAATAAGGAAATATTATTATTGCCGACGGGGGTACAATCAATAGGCAAATAGTTAACATCCCACGGAAATCGGATTCACAAGTTTATCGGATTTATATTTTATAACCATGACAGGTAAATGTGACGTTCACGTATTTGTTTTAACCGATTTCACGAGTTTTAATGTTTTTAAAACTTGCACGGGACAAACCAAAGCAGCGCTGCATATAAATATATACGTAGATGTCATAATGATTGTATTCAACGGAGGCCCATTAGATACAATATTTTATTTTTATTTTTTATTTAATAGCACAATTATACATTTTCACAATTTAAAAAAAAAATCACTTATTATATTTTTACTAAAACTAAAATCCCACCAAGCCATTTTTTGTAGCTTGTTGGTGAAGATTATATTTATACTGACTTAATAATATTATTTACATTTATAAAAACAATGAATAACAGATAAAAATTAACAGCCGGAAAGATCAGAATAAACATGTTTATACAAATAATAATATATAAATTTATTTTTTAAATACAAAAAAATATATGAAAAATTAAAATATTTACACCTAAGCTACTATTCATACATAAACTCTTGATCGAGTAGCCACTCTCTTATTTTGCTCTTGTTACAATGTGAGTTAAATTTAAGTTCTTTTGGTAATAAATTTAAAATTCTAGGTACCAAATATTTGAGAGTTCTATTTCCATATTTATTACATGCTTTTGGTACTACCAAGCCATCATTAGACGTGAAGCGTGTAATATGTTTATGTTTGAGAGGAAACTTAAATGTCTTACTATTAAATTGTTCCAAAATGATGCAAAGCCACAGAGTCCTCGAACAGGCAGAGTTTTGATTGTTTTGTACAGGAGATCATTATTACTTCTTTGTTCGTAAATCTCTGCAGGTACAATTCGCTTAACTATAGAATACTGTAGACCCTGGATCATTTTAATATTAGTTTTAGTCGAATGTCCCCACGACTTTATACCATATCTTATTATTGATTCTACTAAAGAAAAATAAATAATTTTAAGAGTGATTTTAGGCAAAATAAAAGATAACTTATAAAAAGTATTCACAAGAGTCCGCAATCGATCACAAAGTTTAAATATATGACGATCCCATTTAAAATTATGATCAATAAAAATACCCAAATACTTATACTCCCCCACAAATTCTATGAGTTCACAATTACATGGTGACAAGTATTCAAAAGGTCCATCATTTGTATGATTTATTCCAGTTTTTGCTTTTACTTGCTTATATCGTCGCTTATTTACTGCTCCGGGGTTTGACGCTAATAAGATCGAGGACAGTAATATAATAACACTTTAAAAAAAAAATCTAAAGTTGTTAAGGTCTTCTATGATCAAAATGTCTTGATCTGTCATGACAGATAGTAAATGTTACACGGTATGTAAAGTAGTGATCACACAAACCAGCCAGCGAAGGTTAAAATTGTGTAAAATCCCATACTCTCAAATTTATTTAACATTTGTACGATTCTTCTTAATTTGTAATTAAATTTAAATATTAAATACGAAAAAATTATAAATAACGTTACCTGATATTCAATTAAAACTTCGTTTTATAAAAAACCTTCGTTTTATATAAACCCTATAATTTCAAAATATATTGTTTTTACCTGATCTGGCAATATTAACTCCGGAAGCTACGTGCGAATACTTTCTCGCTATTTCGATGATCCAGATCCCGACAGCAGTGTGGAGTCCATGGGCGAGGATCTGCGCCAAAAGGGCGCACACCAACACAGCGTAGCCCCAGCCGCCCTCCGGATAGTAGTGCACTTTTATCGTCGTGGAACAATATCCCGAGTGAGACGAGGCGGCGCGAGATGGAGCCTGTATGGTGTATTTTACTTAGAATAAAGTGTTTTCATAATGGATATTTTTTTTTGAAAATAGAATGAAGAATAACAAATGCGGAATAAAGATTTTTGAAAATTGAATCCGAAATTACAACACGAGAAATAACAAATGCGAAAAAGGGGTTTTTGAAAATTAATCAAAATATAACAAATGCGGAAAAAGGATTTTCGAAAATTAAACAACATACAACAAATGCGGAATAAAGATTTTTGAAAATTAAATGGGCAATTATGACACGAGAAATAACAAATGCGGAAAAGGGATTTTCGAAAATTAAACAACATACAACAAATGCGAAATAAGGAATTTTGAAAATTAATTGGGAAATTATAACACGAGAATAAACAAAAGCGTAAAAATGGTTTTCGAAAGTTAAACAAGATATAACGAATGCAAAAAAGGGGTTTTCGAAAATTAAACAAGATACGAAAAATGCTGAAAAGGATTTTTATAAACGAAATGAGAAATAACAAAGGTAAAATAAGGATTTTGGAAAATTGAGTAAAATATCGTGGGATAATTACTACCACTAGGTAACTTCGGAATCAGGATTTTGGAGATAACCACAAAAACACGTTTTTATATCTTTCTCCGTGAGTGTTTCAAATACACAAGTCGTGATGCATCTCAATAATTTTATGATAATAATGCACCACTGGTCTATTTGAAGCATTCATCAAGAAGAATACAAAAAAAAATGTTTTTTCGGTTAACTCAAATATCCTGATTTTTAAGTTACCTAGCTGTAGTTATTACCTCGCGATATAAAAAAACGAGGAAACGGGGAACAATCATATCATACAATCATAAAAGAGATAATCTTTGCATTAGACGAAATAACAAAAAGAATTGAATAAGAATTTTAACAATGTAAATATAACGTTATATATGGTATATTTCAAATTTGAGAGAATACAATATTGAATAAGAAATCATTGTTAGTGGTAAAAGCATTTTTGAACATTTAATATAACGGAAGGAAAGTTTTTTTTTCATGAGAAGTATATTTTGGTAATGTGAATTTTGTTGTACATGTATGAGGTTTAATGAAAATAAAATAATACTTTTTGTAGATTCTTACGTAATTCCACAATGATAATGAATTGATACTCATTTACCTTTATTTGTTGCAACGGAGAGGGGAAACATTTTTGAGAAGGGAATATGGATGTCTAGGTATTTACAGGGCTCATGACCTGTAATAAGCTGGTTTATGTGGCCGGTTTCAGCTCTTTTACTTCACAAAAGTCAACAGATGAAAGAGTTGAGGAAACTTAGATGTTAAAACGTAGGCAGAATGGTGAATGTTACACAGTGTGTAATGTGGCCACTTAAAGCAGCCAACGACAGGTCATAAACTATGTAAATGCCTAGACTTTCATATTCCCTTCTCAAAAATGTTTTCTCTCTATGTTGAAAATTTAGATACGAATAACTCCCTACATACATATATGACATACTTAAAACATTGTTGTATGATTTTTGTTCAGTTTTCCAAAAAAAATGAGTTCGGTTAACAGAGTATCGTCAAAATATTTTGCTGTCGAAATCGGCTTTTATGCAAGCCCGACAGGTTGGATAATAAGGAAATATAACTTTTTTTAACAATAAATTATGAATCAACAAGTATTTATGAAATTCTTTCGAGTTGAAAAAATATTATTTTTACTTATAAGTAGCAATATTTTTCAATTTATAATTTATAGTTCCCGCGAAAACGCTTAATTGCATTGGCCACGTCCCTTATATGTCACGATTCGCATTAAAGTTTGACGTTTTGTCATCCCAGTATGTGTTTTGTATAAAGACACCGTCGGATATTATTTCCTTTGCGTTTATTTACATACAATAGTCATTTTACAATTATTTTTGTGCATTATGTCTGGAAGAAAAAATTATAAATATTGTATAGTCCCCAGATGCACAGCAAATGTATCATTTACAACGTAAGAATCCTTCGTAAAAACCACGCGACAATAACGGTATATACAAATGGTAAGCAAAAATGCCAAACATTGTAGACAAAACATAATCTTGACGTCACGGGAATCACGATTAATCATGTGGCGTTTTCGCGAAGGCGTTTTTAAACAATTTTATTTTTAAAATTATAAATGAAAGCATGTGTCCACAATATCTATCTTGATTTTGAAGATACAATTAATTTTTCTTAATTCATTTTACATATTTGTATCGGTATTCGTATTGTGTGATATTTCTCTACTGATTCTTGCGCATTTTCAAACGATTAAAAATAGACTTTTCACTCTTTATAAACATATAGCTGTTGCATCCAAAACATTTATCATAGCATTTATATAACTTTGATTAATATAAACGTCTAAAATAATAAAAGCATAATTATAGTCGCCTACTTACAAAAAACCCTTAAACTAATCTCTTTGGTGATAGTTTTATACGAATGTATTTTATAATTAAAACTTATAATATAGAAAATCGAACACTGATTTGAGTCTACTGAATTCTTTTTTTTTTTTTTAAATATAAAAATGAAAATTTCGTGACAATTGTTTCGCCTTGTTAGGGCATTTTCAAACGAATGTGTTTAATTTCTTATATTATAAATTGAATTGAAATTGAAAATCAGTGTTTAATTTCTTATATTATAAATTGAAATATGGAGTTCTTCAAAATAAACACCAAATCAATCAATATTATATAATTATTGGTTTACAAATGTTTTTTTTTATTTTCATTAATCACGCCGTTGTAAAAAATATTATATTTTTATTAATTTAATTTTGTGCATATTTCTTACATATTTCTCGTAGATATTTTTTGTTGAACGCAATAGTATATTTGCAAACGTCTCTGTTTTGCAGTCAAAGTAATGCTGAAATATTCAATAATTATGAAATTTAATGTCAAATAATTATACGAAAGGGCGCCATATGGTGAATTTCAGCTTAAATAATATATCAGAATCGAGACGCGGAACTTAAAAATAAGCTACTAAAATATAAACTTAAAATTTTCACGAAGCACAAAGTTTGACAGCTGTGGGTTAACTTTGAAAACAGTAAGTGGCAGTAAATATTCGCCAGAGTTACAAAATAATTAGTTTCGGATTCTAAAGTGTATAGTAAAATTAAAACTCAATTTATTTCTCGATCTTACCACGTACTAACGATAATATAAATTCGTAAAGTTGGTACCCAATAAAGTAAAAAAATCCCATTTTAAAACGCTTTTCTTTCGAAGTAGTGCAATTAAAAAAAAAAACAGATAAAATGAAACATTATAACAAGATTTGTAATACAAAAATATACTTAAATGTTTCATACAACTACAGTATACATACTTTTTGCTATACCATATTTTTTTATTTTAAAATTTCTTTACGACTTTTGCGGATTATTTTTCATACTCTGTTGTTGATAATAATATTTTTTCCATCTTTTGAAAAGTTTGTCTGAGTTTTTGTTTAGTTTTGTTGACCGGCAAATTACGCATCTTAAAATTTAGACTAAATTTAGGTATGTACTAGTGTTGGTAGTAACATTAAAAAAAATCATTTAAATAAAATATAAAGAGTTTTTGAAGCAAAATCTTTAATTTTTATTTTTTAAAAGAAAGAAAATCAATTTAAGTTACAATAGTTTTGTGGTGTTTTTCTTAAATTCTAATTCTTAAATGCCTTAATTAACCCTCTCAGTACCACAGTAAAAAAAACTTTTTTGTTGCATTTATAAATGCTAATATTTTTTCAAATATTTTCGTAATCAATTTTTTTTAACCTTGCATTGTTGACAAAAAAAACATGTACTTCAGGAATAACATTGGGACTCAGGGGATGAAAACTGGAGAAACTCGGTCGGGTAGAGACAAGGATAATACCCGCACCCTCTCATGTAGAAATCGTCGTCCAATCCTAATTGAATGTGTTATTTTTAAAGATAATAAACACGCATTTGAAAATCAGAGTGGATAGACTGATCTACCAGTGAACGTTATAACGATACTCTTGTGCGATAAGACTTATTATTAGTACAAAATTTCAGATAATATAGACATCAATTCTGGTGGTATATTTATGTACAACATTGTTTTAGGTGTCCTATAGAGGGTTAAATGGAATTATCAGTTTACTATCTTAATGAACTGTTGGTTTATACTTAAGAGTTTCTATGAATGACGGCGTTTTATCGATGAGAAAGTAGATAAAAAATATTAATTAAAATAACTATCGGGAGATGAACCACTCTTTGCTCATTTGTTATTTAAATATATTTGTATAGTTACCTACATACTTATCGACTTGTCTATCACTATGAAAAATGATGTAAGAATGGTAAGGATCCTAATACCGAAGTATTTTTGACTATCCAAAACACAAACTATCATTGATTCAATATTTGTATAAGGTGTTAACATACACAACTTGTGTTAACAAAAACTAGACATGATAAGGTTTGCCGATGACATCACTTTGATTTCTATATGTGAAGAAGAACTCACTGAAGCTCTGCCATCCATGGAAAATATATTAAAAAATAAATATAATATTAAGATAAATAGGAGCAAAATCAAAGTAATGACTGTGGCCCGTAATAAGCAACGAATGAATATAGTAATGTCAGGAGCAACTCTGAAAAACGCAAAAGGGTTTGCGTATCTTCGAAACAGGAACACTTGGGATGGGAAAACAAAAAAGAAGTCAACTGCCGCATACGCCAAGCAAGGCTTGCGTTTAACAAAAAATCAAAGATTGTCGAGTCGAATAATATCAATCTAAAACTCCGCAAGCAACTTGCCAAGACATATGTATGGAGCATATTGATGTACGGTTGTGAGACATGGTGCCTTACCGAAAGAGATAAAAAAAGACTAGAGGCCTTCGAGATGTGGTGCTATAAAAAAATATTAGGAATTTGCTGGAGAGACCACATCACTAATGACGAGGTTCTTAACAGAATCGAAGAAGGTAGGCACCTAATCAAAACCATCTCAGAGAGGCGAGCCCAATGGATCGGCCACATTACACGCCATGAGGGTCTCCTGCACGACATCATAGAGGGAATGGCTGAGGGGATAAATTAAGGGCGCCCCCGACGGAAATATTTGGAGCAAGTGTGCAAAGATTTAAACTGAGCCTCATATGTCAGGCTGAAAAGGGCTGCAGAAAATAGAGACCAATGGAGGACGAGATGCAGAACTTTGCTGCAAACAAATACCCAGGATTGAGATTGCGAAGAAAAAGACAATTAAAGATTCTTCATACAAATATACACAATTTCGTACATAATATTTGATTTTATTTTATAGACCGTTAAAGATAGGTACAATGCTAACTATCCATCGAGACTCTGTGTTCGATTCTTGGTAAAGTGGACCTGGCATACCGTAGAACGAGGTGGTTCCGGCCACTTTTTCGTATATTTTTTAAGTTTATAAAGATTCGGGTGGACAAAATAATTTTATAAAAACAATTCAATATCTCAATCTTTTAATTACATGAGAAGCACATTACCACTACCATAAATATGTTATTTGTTTATTTGCTAGCTTTCGAAAAGTGTCCGGAGTTGCCACTACAAGTGTGGTGACTTCGAACGACTATGAAATTATCTCTGTTAAGATAATTTGATCAAAGTTGTGAGGACAACATCCACCAAACGATCAAAATATTAGTTTTTTGTTTAAATGATGGAGTTTTAAAAAAATGGGTAATAAAATATTAAACAAAATCTGTTTATTTAATTAAAACAATAATTAAAACCGTTTGAATTATAAAAATCTAGGTACTTTTGGCACTGAAAACTTGACAGCTGCATTCCGATAGATAACTTTTTGTCCCGTACTTCTAAAATTACTTTATTCATATTTTGTGAATCATAATGCTGATATGGTCATTCTCCAACATTCCGTTTGTATGTTCGTGGCATGTCCACTGCACCTCGCAAAATACGACATTTTAATATTGATGTATTAATTTAACGAATAAAAGTCTATAAATCAAACCAATCAATCAAAAAAATGATATTATATTTAAAAAATTCAAGACACAGGCTGAGACACATTAGTACCGCTATTGTTATAATAAATCTCAACCCTAGCAACAAAAAACAAAACATACCCGCATAGCGACAGGCCGTTGCGAGCGTACTGACGCAAGAGGACTGTGATTCGCGTTACCCCCTTCCTACAGATTACCTTGAAGCGAAACGATGAGCCACTGTCCGACTTTCCCTGCCATGTCCGAAGCCACCCCGTTTCCCGGTATTGGTTTTAAAGGGGTTTCTACTCTGTTATATTATTTCAATTGTTCCTGGACTGGCACA
>NW_028277902.1:0-44141 GCF_059751315.1 Micrasema longulum
TATTCCTTCATTTTTGCACCAAAACTCTACGAGTTATACGCCTTTTCAAAGTTAATTCCACAATAATATTGCTTCCTCCTCTGACTCTGATGACGACATTTCGCTCCGATCGCCTCAACTCAACTGACTCGCGTGACGTTCCGACGCCTAGTTCCGCTACTCAAACCACACTTGATCGCAGCGGAATTAATCTAGCGGTTTTGCTACTCGTATTTCGCAGCGCAGGTGTGCTACGAGCGCGAGTGTTGCGTTGGAGGAGCAAACTTATAGCGAAAGAACGGCTTAAAATATTTACCATGCGAATGTTGATGAAGGCAACAATGAATACTGAGAAAGACGTGGGACGAACAAATCCAATCAATATTTACTTCAAGATGGACACTTCAAAAGTTGGAATAATCGGAGTGCGTCGATAAGAAGATGCATGACTATCGAGAAACCAAGGTCTGTTTGTAAACACAGAGTGGTATGGCGTTTTTTTCTCTCTGGTTACGGATACGGGAAAAAAGCCTGATGGTTTGTTCGTTGTTGTTATTATAATTAACAGAAATATTATTTTTTTAATTACAAGCCGTAAAAAACACAATTGTTAAATAAATTAACGTATTACAACAGAGATGAAGTACATTTTAGAGAAAAAAATGTAAAAATCTAGGAATTGAAAAATATTTTTAAGCGTTGCCTAGTATGTGCATCAAATAATTCTTTGAAAAAGTATTGTTTGTACTTATCAGTGGCATAAAAATATTTTTAAATTTATGATTTTAAATTACCACGAAAACGGTTCATTGCATTGGCCACGCCCTAGTACGTCACGATTCCTTAAAGATTTAGAAATTTGTTTGTGACCGTTTAAATTTAAAAATAACTTTGTCACGAATCTTGGCGTTTCAACTGTCACAGGCAAAACATGTCGCGTTTTTGAAAATATATGTTTTTAAACAATATTATTTTCAAAATTTTGCTTGAAAATACGAGTATTTTTCTATAAAATCCATATTGATTTTGAAAATACAGTTAATTTTTCTAAATTCATTTTACATGTTTTAATCGGTATTCATAGTATGTAATATTTCCCTATCCCAACTCTTTCTCGAAATATCTACGTGTACCAAGAGACGATGGATAGGGGTGTATTATGCAAATAAGGAGGTTTTATGATAGTTTTAACTTTACGGCGAACAGTTGAGGATTCAGCGAGATTTTTTATTTTGCATTATGTAAATCTTCGCGGAGGCATAAAATATGACAGGAAATGTGAAACGTCTACAAAAAAGACTCAAATTTGAATCACGTGTGAGGAAGAATAAACTTCAGTTAGGAAATTTGTGTTTATTAAATATTCTTGGCAACGAAACATAAAAAAATATATTTATATAGATATGTTCAAAGGATTTTGTTAGTTGAAAGTAGGCTACATAAAGTCAGCATTTGAAAATATGATTTATTTGCTATGTATAATACCGAACAAAATGAATACGTATGATAAATTACAATATAAAGAGAACTTTATTTTTACTTGAAAATATCTATTTTAAAAAATATTTTAGTAAAATATACCGCATATAACTTCGCATTACGCCATTAATGCTAAAATACCTAGGTCTTTCTCACATATTTGGATGAGAAGTATAAAAAAAACACGATTTTTGTTTAAAATGAAGTGTAGTGGACTCCGGAGCAGGAGTTCCGAGAATCGAATCTCGCCTTACATTTTTCTTTATTTGTTTTCCATTTTCTATCACATAAAAGAAAATGACCCCAAAATTGAAATATTTCGTAAATTACAAGAATGAAAATGTTTATAGAAAAAAAAACAATATTTTAAATTTGGTAACATATTTAAATGTAAGTATATTGTTTCACATATATTTTTGTGTAACTACCATGAAGGTATACAGTGAAATTTGCATGCTAGTGTAATTAGTGTCCAGACAAAGAGATACGTTCGTTTCGAAACTGGTAGATATTTTATTAAATAGTAGGTGAGTGGTTATATACAAGTAAAATCTAGAAAAAAACTATTAACCAAATAAAGCACTTACAATATTGCGTTATTTTTATTTTATTTGTAAAATAAAGTATTTTTACTATAATTATTAGAAATTAGAAGTCTTCGTATTTAGAAGCAGTTAGTTTTCTTTAGCAAAAAACCGAAAAATGGTAATGGTGGGTGTCTGCCTTTTAAAACGAGCATTTTGCTCATTCTAAAAGGTAACTGTATTATTATATTTACGAAACGTTTTTTGTCCAATCATACATATTTATTGATTTATAAAATGTTTTTAAATATTAGTTGCTTTCACCGAATACCTATAATCAAAAATTAATTTTAATATATATCGTTATAAGTCACATGTTTAAAGGTCTAACAAGGGATTACCTACTATATATTCTCAGTGATAATAATAAGCTTCTTAACGATGATATTATTGTATAATACTGGACGATTACACCAAAAAAACTTAAATAATTGTCAAATATAAAAGTCCTTGATCCCATTTCTTTAAATAATTTATTTAAGAAATTTATCGTACGTTATTTTTACTAAGGTTTTTTTTTTGGTATTTTTGTTTTTTATTTTTTTTTATTCAGATAACAAATAAAAATACAATATAACTACTAAATACAATTTTTTACAAGAATTAAATACATATATTTACACTAACGTTACCCATTACGTAAAAGAAAAAAACAATTCTTTGGTACAAATGGGGAGTGACGTCTAACAATAGTTTATATTATGTTAATTATTAACATTTTTAGGAACATATAAATAAATTACAACAAAAAAAAAACGGTGTTTTTAATCAGTGCTACATAAAGAAGAATTTTAAATGTAACTTTTCACTTCTTTCTTAAATATAATGTATTCCTGACTGTACTTTTTATTATATTTGTTCATTTCATGAAAGAAAAATATTCCTCTGTAAGTATAATGATGATATGCTGTAGTTGTTTTTAATTTGGGAATTAATATATTACCACCTGTTCTAGGTCACGTACTTACGTTTTGAGACCTAGAAATACTAATATTTATTTAATATTGATGTTTTTTGTTGATATTTCTTGAAAAACCTCCATAGTTTATGATTATAATAAAATTATAAATAAACTTATCAATGAAACTTCTTGGTTTAGCTTTACTTTTTAATATTTTGACCAACGAGCGCTTTCGTTGATTTTTGTGAAGTTAAAGAGCTGAAACCTTTATTTATGCGGATGAGATTCATCTAATTGATTTATTTTACCTACATACTAGGCATCACCTGAAAATGTTATTTTTTCAATTTCTATACTTCTTCATGGACCAGGTGGATTTATCAACAATATTTTGAGTTTGTTCAAACTTCATAAAAATCAACAGATGAAAGAATGGAAGGAATATAGATGTTTAAATATAGGCAGAATGGTAAATGTTACACAGTGTGTAAAGTGGCCACTTAAACCAGCCATTGACAGGTCATAAGCCCTGTAGACTTCTACATTACCTTATCTTAAATGTTCTTAATCTCTTTTGTAATATTAATATAAACAGCTCCCCAGGGAGTCGAATCCAGTCCTTGTCTACAAAAATTTGGACACACTCAAAATATTGTTGATAACTTTTTAAATTAATTTTTGTATTATATCGACCGGTAAAATGTTTATTTCTAACTATTTTATGTGTTTGTTTAAGGCTCTCCTCCATCCTTAGTATTTGATAAGATTATTTGATACTTAATTATTTTGTGAAAACGGCCGAGGTGTGGTTGGGTGGGCATTCGTAATACACCATTCCATTACGGTTTGATTTGTCCTCGAATAAATAAAAGATTATTCTAATGGAAGAAGACTATCAATCGTAAAGCTGACATGTCTCGCCTTAGTTGACATAGAAAGGTTACACAATCCACCAGTTCGTGGTATCGGATACAATAAATTTATACAAGCATGACTTTTTTTGATGGATATTTCAAAACTGACATTTAACTTTTAAATAAAAGACTATCGATGTTTAAAGCTTACGTCACTGGCTGATTTGAGTGCTCACTTTACTCATGTGTAACATTCACTATTCTGATTTTGTTTGAACATCCATAAAAAATATAAATATTCATAAATTATTCATAAAGTATTAAAAAAATATAAATATTCATAAATATTATAAAAGGGTCATGTTTTTTAAAAATTCTTTACAAATCTGCTTTTACACATACAGTTAATGTTATCACTGTAACTTTCAAAAAAAGAGACTAACTCTTGTGCTTGCAGAGTGACTTACACTGTTGTAGTTGTTTATTGTTTATTATAAGAGTTTATATAATTTTAAATACATGAGAAAAAATAAAAACAAAGGATATATAAAGGAAAAACATAAAACAATAATACATTCATACTAATTAAAATTTAATAATTTTTTTACACGTGTTCAAAAAATTTCTTTAGATTTACTTTAAATTTATCTTTTGATATATTATTTTTAATAGTTTTTAGTTCGTTGGGAAGATTATTATAATTTTTTACATCTTTCAAGACAAAGCTATTTTGACCATGACTTGGGTTTAATTTTTTTTTTTCATATTATGTTTGTATCTGAGTGACTTTTTCATCTCAAATTCTTTTTTTTTTTCGTTTTTATATATTTGTATAATACAATTTATTGTATAAAGAGTGTTTACTGTGTGAACCTTGAATATTTTTTAATATTTTTTTATTTGTTTGATTCTTCTATCTTTTGATTTCTGATATTATTTCATTGATCTTTTGACGGTTTTTGTAACAAATTGTCAAAACAACGAAGTACTTTATGCACCATTAGTTATGGATATGAATTCTGATGGTAATACTTCTTTAAAAAAAAACATCCGTGAGAAAATGCATGCAGAGCCTCGTTTCAAATTCCTGAAAAGAATACGTAAAATCTGTCAGTATTTGTAGGGGAGAATCAAGATGAATACATCCCGCGGATGGATGGGTCGGTTTTGTCCGCAATTTAAACCGTTTTATTAATTTATCAACCGGATAGAACGTACAGTCTCCATCAGCCTAAATGAAATACTCTGACGACCGTCATTAATACTAGCCCGTTCCGGCGGAAGGGACGGAGCTAGGATTTAAATTGCCCGATTATGAAATAAGTGCTGCGGAATTAGATAAAAAGCGAAAAAATATCCTGGAAATGGAAGAACCTGGAAATTTGCTGTTTGAGTACGCAGGAATTTATGAAAATAATTATGGTCCTAAAAAGGTTCGCGTGGAAAATGAACTAAGGTACCATCATAATGATCAAAAGTTGGAATCGTTTTTATATACAAGGTATGATTATGCGAGAAACTTTTTATCATTATTATTGCAGAAATTATTATAATACATTCATTCACATATATGGACTGACCAATGTTAAAGCATCATTACATACATATCACCTTCCACAAAATTAAAGACGATGTTCCATAAATGTAAAAAATCATGCTGTACAAAACTTAGGTATATGAAAAACAAATTGAGCCTCATGATCGCTTTCTGATAAACTGGTAACATGACAGACATAACAATAAAAAAAATAATGAAACATCAAAGCGTATCCTGCTTGACCCTTACGACTGTACTGTATGAAAAACATGCGTTTGATAACAATTAAATAAACTAAAAAGCAGGAAATCAAATCAAATTTAAAATCCTCTTACCAACTCACCAAATCTTTCAGATCTGAATTAATTTCTGTGGACATTAGAAATATTTTGTATTGTGTATTTTCACGCGTGCTGTGCTCTGTATTGAATGGTCCGAAGAAAAATTAAATATTTAAAGAATCTCCTTCAATCAAAATCTTAACTCTCGAACTTCAATCCATCACACTCGCACCAACATCGTCAACAGTCAGCTATGGTAGAAGAAACATGAAGGGTGTCACAAAAGAAAAGGGCTTCTGAAAATTTCAACTTAAACAGAATGATGTCATGAGACAGTGGATCGATCGATTAAAAATAATATCAGGTGACTTTTGCATTATTTGCAACTCCACGAATGCACGGAAATTTACATTTTGGAAACGTCCTCTGCGTGCGCTTGCCAACGAAAGAAAGTGCTTCGACAAAGGTCTCTAATATACATATATAATCTCGAAAGCGGAGAGCATCCCTTAATACTATTTAAAACGTTACAGTATGTAAATCATTTTTGAACCGGGTTGCGCTCCAGTGGCTAATATTGCGGACTCACGGATCAGAGGTACAAGGTTCGCACCCTGCTTTACCACATCTTGGTCCACAAGTGAGTTATTTACAACTCATTGAAAATGCTCCCCAAAATTTAAATATTAAAGTAAATCATATTTTTTTTTTTAATATTTACTCGTTAAAAAAATGTTTGCAAATTAAAAAAAATATTTATGTTTATACTTAAGAATGTATTAATCCATAATTTTGAGTTCGCACTGGGACTAAAACTGATAATGAATCCATGAATATCATGAAACATGTGTAAATATCTTACAATACAAAACACGTTTATTCGATTCAATGAAATCAGTTATAAGTTAAATATATTTAAAACTTTGTTCAAATATAACCCAGCCAGCTGACACACTAAAATCCGAACTTTTTTATGTTGTTCCGACTTCCAACAGAAGCATAAAAAAATAAATTCGAAACCAGTTATTGAACAACGCCTTTAAATGCCTTTAAATTTTCATAGGTACATGAGCAAATATTTTTTTATGCGAGTATGAACACCACGGCCAAATGGGTTAATTCAAATATTAATATTAAATCATGTATTTCCTATCATATCTAATAACCTTATACGATTAACTTTGATTATTTTATAGTAAACGGCATCACTCCATACAATTTGCATTCATCTTGGAATTGGTATGCTTACTCAGCTAAAAGTAAAACATTATAAGTTCAAATACTAATATAAATACATATTTGAAATTTTGTATTTTATTATGTTCATGTCCAGTTTTAAAGCTGTTTACGGCGTTTGGAGTCTAATTCCACCCTATACTGTATACTGTAGGCGAAATGTCATACGAATAGTCGAAATGAGACATTCACGGAACGACGTGAAAAATTGCGCGAAAAACTTTTGGCGCTCCGAGAACGCGCTCTTTTTATTTATGACAGTTGGCATCCACGGTAAATTCTCGCATCTCGGACCACCGAGGGTCCATTCGCGAAATTAAAACCCCGAAAAGGGATGCGAATAATCGTATTATTCAGATTGTGTCATAATGGGAATATATGTTTATCGTATGGATAAAATGTTTGCCGTATAATTTTTTATTTCATTATGCAATTAAATGAAAAAATCGACAATGTTTTGAGTGGGTCAACATTCTTATAAACGAGTGTTTGATATAGCTCTGAAAAATCTACAGAAAGCAGTAAAATTTTTAATCAGCTCTATTATGTTTTTTTTAATGTTAATAAAGCAAAAAAAAATACACATTAAAACTGAAATAATTTTCAAATTCACAAGAAAAATCATTTCACATTTGAAGAAAAAAACACAAAGAAATTGTGATAATTATTATTCTTTACACGAAGAAACTTTAACAAATAAATAAACGTAATATTTGAGTAAATATTAAAACAAATACTAATAATATTGCCTCATAGAGTTAAGGATATGTTGAGAAACGAATAAAAAAAATAATAAAAATAATAAACAAAATGTGAATATTTTATTTAAAAAAAAACTTCTTTGTTTTCAGCAAAGATAGATAGAGAAAGATAAAGAATTATAGTAACATCGGATGTTGAAACGTGTTTAAGCGCATACTGTAATCTTGTTTAACTCTTAAAAGACTGTGGTAAATAATCCCTTTGCGCGCGGTGATGTGAAATCGTGTTACCACTAGTAAAAGACGGAATATTATAAAGATCAGACATGTAAAAAAAAAACAACATATAAACATAAATGACATCACAGCCACACAAGAGTTATTTTATGTGAAGCTTTGTATGGATTTTTACTCCATTAAATGGGTGATAGTTTTTAGGCACTACAATGAACCAACACAGTTTTTTAATAAAAATTTGGAGGTATTAAAATATCGAGGGAGATTGAAGTACTATGTTGTCATAAATTATTTACTAAGAATACCTAAAATACTCGCTTAAACTTTGTCTGTTTTCGGCGATTTCATGATCTTTGCGTTTTTTTATTATAATGGATAACTTATATGGCGCCATTTTATAGTATTATGATATTGAAAAGATTGTTTTTTTTTAAACCGTTTTTTTTTTTGCTAGAACTAATGTAAGTATTTTTAATGCCTGGATAAAATATCACATTTTAGAATTTTTCACGCCACATGCCCTTAAATATTAAAATAGTAAAATTTTACAAATAAAAATTAATGTGTCTCAACAAGTTCTCATACAGAGAGCCGATACGAATTCAGATAAAAGCTCTAAAAATCTTCCAAAGTTTTCTCTATAATAAATTATATTCAACATTAAATATTATATTGTTTGCAAAAAAACGAAATGAAAATTCAATTTGTATGACAGCAATCCACGTCATTTCATAAGCGCTCAAAGATTAAAACTTATGGAGGTAATTAAGCCAAATTGACTATTAAAATACTATTTTATTGTCTCCTTAACTTTAAAGAACAAGTAAGTGATAGTGAAATAAAAAGATTTGATACTTAATTATGATACTTCGCTTTTGGATCACGTGTTCAATTTCGTAAACGAATATGTACACACCAATACACATTGTTTCTAAGCATGGATTTTTTCACTTCAACTTTCATTGAACAGTCTACACTTTTTCACATACGTATTTCAATAGTAAATGCATATTTTAAAAATCATTTTTTTTTGTTTTAATCATAATATCAGAATTTTTTTAAGTTCTTGAGAGTTTTATGAGGGGAAGTATAAAGCATTAGGACTAAATTTTCCACCATTTTGGATCTCATTTTGCCCACCTGCTTGTAAATTAATACGAAGCCATGTAGTTCCGGTGTAGTAAAGATGATAGCCGAGCACTTCCGGGTGTGAACGTGAAATGTTACCTGAACTTCCAAACTCACTTCCGTCCGTGGCGCCAGTTTTTAAATCTAGTTTAGCAGTCAAACTTCCCGAAAATACGTTATTCGAAAAAGTTTTGACAAGAACTTCAACCAATTCTTTATCTGCTAGAACAGATCCACAATCATCTTCATCTATAATTTATACCACGCAAGAAAGTAAACAAAACAAACGTGTATTTGGCAAGTATTTCAACAGAGACGAAAATCATTAAAAAAAAGAAAAAAAAAGAATTTTAGTACCAAAATAAGTTGAGAAGCCAAATGCAATGCTATTCAGTAAGTATACCCTGTTGAAAAAAAACTTTTTTTTTTTTATCTCACCGGGAATCCAAATCGGAGGCCTCCGTGTGAGAGGAACGTACTTACTTGTAAAGGATTTTTCTGAATAAGGAGTGAGGTTTGTTGGAGGAAAGTGTGATTAAAAAAATCTGATATTATTAACATTTTACTAAATGTTATTAAATATTTGTTTATAACCACTTACCGACTTTTTTATGTCCACCGGTTTCGCAACGTAGCCGTATTTTCATCATGACGCCAATTAAACCAAAATGCAAAACACAAAACACCTTCACCACAGTTGTTGCACAAAAACTATAAAACCAACACAACGTGCATTTTAATAAGCAACCGTTACATGCACTGATTAAGTTATGAAAATATTTTATGTTGTGGGAGAAATAGTTACAAAAAAGGGAAGGGGGTGAAGGGAGAGGCGAAAGTTTTATAGGTATAGGGTGACCATTACGAAACCGGTGGACAAAAAAGTCGGTAAGTGGTAATATACACATTTGAACGTGGTTATGCAGAAAGCAGCCAGCCATAGAAAAGTGAAATTTGAGATAATAGCACCTTTGTAATAAGAGTGAATAAACAAATCTCCACAACAGTTGGAATGTTTTTGACTTCAACAAATAATAAACAAGGAATATTTTTATTTTATACATTACAAACAAGAATTCAATTTTGTATTTGACCTGATTTTTAAATTCGTTAAGATTTTCTAGTGCTGTGGGTGTTTTCTGTAAATTGAAAAATACAATTTTTGTGATTTATACCATTTTCAGAAGGTGATTAAAACAATTTTTTTATGAAAGCGGTCTAGCTGTTTTAGAATTGAACACAACATAGAATTGACCTTACTGCACCCGATAACATCATTATCTATTTTTTTCTAAATTGTGGACTAGCTGTTTTCTGCATAACTACGCTCGTTTTTAATAACATTTTAAAAAAAAATCTGGATTAAAATTATTTTATTTTATTTATTGTGTCCTTTTATTTTCTTCATTCGGAAAAAAATGGACAAAATATAAAAAATGGACAATACTTGTGTTTATACCTAATAATTTGAGAACCGTTTTTATTTCGAACATTTTTTTTTGAAATCATTAAAATAAATGTTTGAAACAAAATTATATTATTAAATAATATTTTTGAATAATTAAAAAGAAAATATCATTTCCACCTTTTTTTTATTTCTGCACCACAACATGCCTTAAGGTCTTATTACAATGGTGAATTATAACACAGTATATCCATGTTGGAAGGGCTATCTCTACGTTGAACAATATCACTTTGGACATTGACATTTTTCACGTCTCTGAGGGAGTTTTTCGTTACAAGATTCTCTTACTTTTTTAACATATTATTCTTTGGATATTATGTATACTAATGTGTTTTTTTTACATATACCTAATTTTACCTAATTATTTATATATGTATGAATTAAGATATTTTATTTTGTAATGTACATATATATGAATAAATAAATAAATGATTAAATGATTAAAATGATTAAATGATCCATGCTTAAGAAAAATCACATTTAATTTTTATGTTCTCACCAAACTCAGAACCTTCCGTGAGTGAGTCAAGTGTCTTAACCACTACACCGCAGAGACGGATATTCTTATTTGAAATATTATTTTTATAGGTTACGATATTTTGGCGATCATGACTCGAAAACGCTTTACAGTACCTGTGTAAAATTGTAAAGGAAGAATAAAAAAAATGCATTAAAAGAATTTGCACGTCCGACATTTTGGACGGGCGAGGTTTTTGTACTTCAAACACGACATAAATTTTACTTAACGTTTTCTAGGTGGTCAAAATGGCGGTAGACAATTAAGTTAATTCGTCTAACATACTCTTAAATACCAACCTGTGACAAATATGCACTAAAAACAACCAATTAAGCTGAGCCGCATTGCGAGTTTGAAAATCTAAGTTCTTTGCTATGAATGAAAAATTCCTCGATCTCTTAGGACTAATGCATTCCTGGTAGTCGATTCTGGAATCCGAATTACGCTATCTATTCAGTTTCTCAGACAAAATGCACATTGAATTGTTAATTAAATAATTCAGAGAGCACTTTCCACTTAATTCTTGATCAATCTTAACATTTTAATCAATTGCCATGAGGATTTGGAGTACCGATGTGGAAATAGTACAAGAACGAAGACGGTAATATATATTTTAGGTACTTTGAATACACAATATAACTTTAACAATATTTTGAGTTTGTCTAAATGTTTGTACCCAAATATGGGATTTTACACACCAGGGAGTTATGAAGATCAACATAATATATAAGATGGAGAGCATTTTAGAGAAAGTGGCAACTTGAACCAGGTAATAGTACGTCATAAACCTTGTAAATGCTTAGGCTCCCATATTTCTTTCTCTAAAATATTCTCCACATCTGTTGTTGTAATATGTCAAAATTACTTTCGTTGATCCACAAAAAGTTAACAAAAAATATGTATATAAAACGGTTACGTAAACCTTGACAAAGAAGCTTGTTTGCTTTGAAACCGGTCGGTGAAAAATAAAAATAGTGGTTAAAATCAAAGTTGTTTTATTTATTTTATTACAATGAATAACCACAAAGTTAGTGCTTCAAATATAAACTTTATATTAAAAAATATGTATTTTAAAATACTTTTTCAGCTATCGTTAATCAATTGTTTATAAACGCAACATGTACAAATAAGTTTTTTTTTCTTTAAACGGACAAGCTTAATTAATCATAAATATTTAAAGCATTAACTTTGTGGTCAAAAATTTTACCAAATGTCATTGAATATTTGTAAATAACTATTCACGGACTTTTCTTTGTCTACCGGTTTCGGGGCGTACCCGTCATTTCGTCAGGATACCAATTAAGCCAACATGCAAAACCCACTATAAACCTTCACCACAGTTGTCGCACAAAAATATACCTAAAAGCAACATGCCATTCATTTTAATAAGCAACCCTATTCATGCACTGATTTGTTAAGAAAATATTTTTTTCTGTTAGAGAAACATATAAAAAAAGACGGAGGGGATAAAAGGAGACGCGTAAGTTTAGTACGTATAACGCGAGTATTGCAATTTAAAATTGTAAAATGGGACATATTGAAAGGTTGTTTGATTTTTGTAAAAATAAATATTTTATATTAGTAAAGCTTTTAAAACATGATGTTCCATTTCTTCCAATTGATCAATCTTTACACAGTGGTTTAATTAGTGTCCTGACGAAGAGATGGGTACGTCTCGAAACCGGTAGACATAGAAAAGTCGGTAAGTTATATGAAAATATTTCACATTAACATAAAGCTTATTTAAATTATATTAATATTTTAAATGCCATAACAATAAATTATTCTAACAGGTTATGGCAAAATGATTTCACCTAACTAATATAACGGACTATTTGATTTTTTAAATTACTGTTATAATAAAGTGCTTGAGGTAAAAAACTTCACCAGTTGTTTGACTTGAGAAGGAAAGGCGACCCTCTTACCTGAAAGTTCTGTCTGTGCTGGTTTTCACGTACCACTGTTGGTTTGAGCAGAAACAATTACGTTACAGTTCTCCTGTAATAATTCAATGTATTAAAGCTACCAATATCAGCATTTCTGCAGCTCTGTCTTTGCAAACATACACTCTACATTTATACCTCTTCTCATGCACCTACGCTGATTATTCCTACTTTTGACATGTCCATCTTCAAGTATTTGATGGACTTGATGTCTTTCTCGGTTTTCCTCGATTTCTGCATCCATCAACATTCACATCGTAGATTCTTTTAGACGCTTCTTTCGCTGTCAATTTGCTCTTCATGTCCAAACCGACGCAGCACCCTTTTCTTGATTCTGTCGATAATGCAAGTCGGATCTCGACATTTGTGCACCTATCATACATCGTTTTATCGTACATTCGCCTGAGAGATCGCATTTCAAGAGCATTTAACCTTCTTTCATTATTATTTTTCCAACTCCATACTTCACTACCATACATTAGAGTTGGCACTAGAACTCCATTGTAAACTGCTAGTTTTGAATCCTGCGATAAACTACTATACAATGTTTTCTTTTAAATATACGTTTTAGTAACCGAAGTTTTCAGGCCATAAGACGCACTTTTTTGCTCCAAAAATTCAAACAAAAATTGAAGTGCATCTTGACGCCCGGAACCTTTTTTTTCTGAAAATTAACGGATAAATTTTCAGGGGGGTTTATTGGTTTAACGTGTCTTATCGTCCGCAAAATATGTTAATTTTTTTTTTTATATTTATTTTTTAAGTATTTAATTTTTTTCTGTCTTCATGACAAATATGAATGTGAAATCTGTAATTGTCTTATTTCTGCAAATTGTTTACTAATACCTTGGAAGACTGCATGATATCCGCAATAAATAAATAAAAATGTCGGCATATTTAACTCAAAAACGACATGTTGGACGCGACTATAGTCGATTCAGTGCAACTCGTTTTTCTGGTGCATTAAAAATATTTGTTTACAGTAACAAATAAACAGTATAAAAACAAAACGTCCCTAAAAAGGGTCACGGATGATTGATAAACTGTTTTTATTGTTATTGTGTGATAACAAATTAAATTTTAAAATAACAACGCTGCGTTAAAAGGTTTCAGATGAATTAAAACGGGGACATGAACATAAAAATGCCATTATGAGTCTTATATCACAAATATTTACGGGCGATAATGGTGCATTCGTGAGCCTGGGATAATGGGCATTAAAACAACATGATAAAATGCGTACACTTAAAATGATTTTTAATGCTCTGATGAATTCTTAATTCAAAAATTCTTAAGTTTGTCTTATAATTATTATTTTTATTCAAACTATTATAGTAAATAAAAAAATTAATGTGACCTCACCGGAATTACTATTCAACAGTCTACTTTAAAAAAAAATACTTGTGAGAATTTACAAAGAAGACTTAATATACAGACAGAAATTAGAAAATCTTAAGAGAGTTTTATTGACTACGAATTTATATTAATATTATTTTTTTTATACCTATATCACTTCTATTATAAATCGCATAACAAAAGAACAAAAACATAACATAAACTACGTTTGTGGAGCCGGTGATTCATCATTGGTTTGGGCCAATAAGAAAATCTATGTTACTTCTACCCACCTCCACTTTATTTTTTTTATTGCCGTTTAAAACATTTTTTCGTTACTAATTGTTTTAATGGACAGTAGAAGTAGGTTATAGATTTTAATTTAACACTCAACACTCACCATCCCTTTGTCCGAAAGTGGTGTTAGTTTGTATTTGTTTGTGTTTTCTTTGTGTTAAGAATCTAGTGATAATACTATTTGCATATATTGTATTGTCAATTTATGTCTTTTGTTTGAGTAATAATTTTAAAAAAATGTTTTGTTGTTTATGTTTTTAAATAAATGAAAAAGGTTGAAATACTGATAAAAAAATTGTAAAATACTTTATACAAACATTTTAATTTTTTTTTTTAATTTTTGTAGACAAGAACTGGATACAACCCCCTTGGGAGTATTAAATAATTAGGGATCCCTTCTATAAAATGTTCATCATCTAAGTTGTAATGTATTGATAATAATAACTCTCGAAGGTGTTGAATCCAGTTATTGTTTACAAAAATTTGGAAAGACTCAAAATATTGTTGATTAAACCAGTTGGTCCAAGAAAAAGTATAAGAATGGAAAAATATATTCAGGCGTTGCCTAGTATGTGGGAGAAATAATTTGGTCAGAATGTCACCCGCATCAATTAAGGTTTCAGCTCTTTAACTTCATAAAGCTCGTCAGAAGCTCGTCAGAAGCATTGAAGGAATGCAAATTTTTATTCATATGCAGAATGGTGATTGTTACATAGTGTGCAAAGTGGCAATTCAAACCAGCTAATGACAGGTCGTAAGTCCTGTAAATGCCTAGACATATAAAATCTCTCTTATAACACTTTGTCATTCCTGTTTTAATATATAAATACGTATTTTATTATTCAGGGTTCGATTCCTGGCACGATGAACGTGAATTTATTTGTATTAAAACTGATACCACACTGCAATATATATATTTTTCTGTACTGGCACCTGAAGTGTAAGACTGATTATTTTACTTTCCATGTAATCAATATGAAATAAAACCCGCAATTAGAGTGACAATTTAGTTTCTCATGGTAACACTTGACGCAGATAGAGCCATAGACTAGAGTTTACCATATTCCCTTCTCTAAAACGACAACGAACTATTTATTTATTTAAAATCTCCGGTTTGAAGTTTTTTTTATGTTAAAAGCTTATAATCTTAATAGTACTGAGGTCAGACTGATTAAAGTTGAATTCCCGACGAGCGGTGAAATAATATAAAGTACGTTGCTTCTCTGTCTGGTTAAGATAACGAAGCAGTCAACAATTAAGGATCTTAGGGTTATAGAAATAAGTAGCGGGTAAGATAAGATGGTTAAAAAGGTTCGTGAAAAGGGTTTTAAGAAGACCAGATAAGGTTTGATGAAAAGCAATTAAAATTTTGTTTCGCGCCAGTGAATTGAATAAATCTACTTAGAGTTTAGGCACTTTTGATACGAAATATTTTTTGTCCTAAATAAATTCTTTCAGTACTACTAAGCTTTAAGACATACTAAGCTTTAAGGCAAAGTTATCTCGTTTGATCTTTAAATCTTTTGAAACGTTTGACAATCTATTTTTAAGTTATTTTAAAAGACAGCCGTATCATTTTATTAAATATTAACAAAATTTGTTTGTCCAAATCTTTAATAGTAAATACTTGCTTTAACCATTATCGATAAGGTAATAGTAAATAGGTAATGTTACCAATGACAACAGAGAAAACTCTTGAGAGGGAAGACGAATGATTAAATACGGACTTGTGACCTATAATTTTTTTGTAAGTGTATTTGATTTAAAATTGTTGTATCAAATTTTCAATTTCCTGTTATATTTATTAAAGTGACGTGTGAAAGGTACCAAGTACTTTATTTATTTAGTTATTCATTAATTCAAAGTTACACTAGTTTCAATATTAATGAATATATTAAGGCTTTTTAGGCTATGCCCGTGTCAAGCTTCAATAATTAACAATAAAAATGATTAGATTAAATTAAAATGACATGTGATGCAAGATAATAACAATTTTTAAAAAAGGCATAAGTAAAAAATAATAAAATTCCAAATAATACAATGCAAAAAAGATAATCAGAAATAGTTTTTAAAATATAAATTTTACAAATTAAGATTCACACAAAATCAAATATACAAAATAATGTTGTAATTAAAATCAACAAAATAATAGTAAAATACAGTAGTATTAAAAAAAAAACAAAGAAAATCATTGAAATCAACAGAAAAAGAATGTATATATATAAAAACATAATTGAGATGATAATAGATATATGTTTTCTAGAAACTTACTAAGTATTATGGTAAGAACTATAAGAATTCGGAAATAAGAGGAATAGGAATACTATGAATTAATAGTATAATAAATAAATGTGGTTTGAGTAAATACTTTTTGGCGGCCTCCGTGAGGTAATGTTTGGAGTTGGATTCCCGATGAGAACACAACAATTAAATGTGATTCCCTCCAGCCTGGATGTTCTGTTCTGTAATTTACCACTGTAATTGGGCCTTCTGGCCTGATGTGTGAAAAAAAAATATTTTGATAAAAACGCTTTTACAAACAAATTAAAAAATGTCTACATAAATCTAATACATATAGAGGTAAAATCATCGTAATGTATGGCTAGTAATGTTTTGCATTTGTAGGGAGTCAGTGGTGAGGAGGGTTAAAATACGATAATTTGCACTTGCTCTTATATGAAGCCCATGTAAAAATTAAAATATGTTATATGCAACTACTATGGGGAACTGAATTTATATTTCATTTTGTGTTTTTTGTCGAAAAGCTCTCACTTTGCTTATAAGGGCAGTGTAGTCACTAAAACCAACCAACGACAGATCATACTTTAATATAACATCATTATACTGAATTAAATTAAATTCATTTAAATAATTCTGTTAACATGTAAATAGTGCAGATTTATGGTTTACACAAAACACAAATAGTTTGCATAAATGATTATTTGTCGGTGGTATTAAGGCATCATTAATTTTGAAAAGCTTTCCAAAGCTCCCCTTCATATCGATATATAATAAACTACAACTGCCTCGGGTAAGTTTAGTTAGACAGCTGACCAAGTAAGTAAATAGCAGATGTTTTATTTTTACAATTTGTTTTCTTTAATAATAAAAACGTCAATCAACTGGAATAGATTGACTGGCGTTTTATGATTATACCGTGCGTTTTAAAATATTTTTTTATTACCCAGATGTTGATCTATATGCCATAATAGGGAAATATCACTTTTTTTTAAGTGTTAAAAGTAACAAGGGTCTATAAAATACTGTCCAGTAAAAATTTTTTTTTTTGCTACTTATCAGCATAAAAAGGCTGCAACCTAGCATAAAAAATATTTTTGAATTTGTAATTTTGAATTCCTGCAAAAACAATCATTGCATTAGTCACGATTCATGTTAATTATCAACTTTGTTCTAAACCATTTAGGTTTTGATAGAAAATCGTCACGAATCTTGACGTCACAACTATCAACATGTTGCATTTTTCTAGTGACCATTTTTTTCAAGTTTTTTTTTTAAAAGTAATACATGAAAACATTTCTCCACAATATCCATATCGATTTTTTAATTATAGTTAATTATTTTTAATCCATTTCATATATTTTTATCGGTTTTCGTAGTACGTGATATTTCCCTATTATTTGACTGCATTGTAGGAATGATATGAAAATATATGATTTTGAATGGAGCTAAGAAAGGGTAGACAAATATGGCAGTTCCATTTTCTTGGCTTATTTTTATTCAAAAACCTATCCTTCAGAAAAAAAATATATGTAAAACAGAAACCTTACTAGATCAACGACATGGACAAACACAAACTTATTTTTACTTAATTAAAAAAAATAGATGCTTCATAGATGATGAACGTCTAATTGAAACTGAACATGTAAATATTTAGGATTGCCAGTAGACAGATAATTGACATGGACAATTCATATTAAAAATTTAATAAGTAAATTGGTGACATTATCAAGTCTTTTTTTCCAAATCGAAAACATTGTTTCAAAAATGGAAAAAAAATCATGTTTGAAGCCTTTATAAAATCTTATATTTTTACAGAAAATCAAAATTAAATAAAAAGGTTCCAAAGACAGCAAAATAAAATCTAAAAGTCAATACATTACTTCCCTTATCTAACAGCAACTAAAAAATTCAAAAAACAAACCAAACAATGAAATATAACTGCATTCCTTTAACTAGAATACTTTAAAATTAATTCATAAATTAGCCACTGATGTTACTGTGGACAAAGAACTCATACTTGTAGTCAACATGGACGCAATACAAGAATATCAGAAAAATATAACATCCAACATGAGAAAAGCTTGGAAAAGACGAAAACATGGCTAGACTATAACTTACTTATACTTAACGCGCACAAAATAAAATATCTGACTTTTAGTATAAACAAACGGAATAAGCCAAAAGAAAAAAACTATTAAAATTCATGAATATACAAATGCAAGAAACAGTGACTGTGACTGCCAAACTATAAAAAGAGTCGATAATACAAAATATTTAGGTATGCACATTGATAGTTTCTTAAGATGGAACGTACACGTAGTTAAGACAGCAAACAAACTAAGAAAAAAGATATATTTATTTGAAAACATTATAAACATTTTAAACAAAACTAATTTAATTAATGTAAACTATGCTCTAGCACAATCAATTATCAGTTACGGAATAAAAGAATGGAGAGGAACAAGTAAAACCACATTAGAGCCATTAATGAAAGCACAAAAAGCATTACTAAGAGTAGCCAACAAAAAGCCTTACCAATACTCTACAGACAGACTCATTACATAATTTTCAGTACTAGACATAAGGCAAATATACAAAAAGACAATTTTAAGACACTTTCATCAAAAGCCTGACAGTCATAACGACGGGCAACAAATTTACGACAGTTAACAAAGACAAAAAACAATACTTTTGCTCCCAAAGAAAAAACAAATTACGGACAAAGGCACTATAATTTTCCGGCCCCTAAGCTAAACAACTTTTTAAGTACGGACATATCGGTAAACAAAATGAAAAACAATGTTTTCAAAACGCTTGTCCATAAATGGATTGCTAAAAAGACTAGACAGGAATCTGAGGAATATGTTTCATTTATCAGAATATAATTTTAATTCTCATTTTATAAATGAAGGTATGATTTAAAATCGTTTTTCATATTTCTTTTGAATTTTTACACAACAATTGATGTAAAAGTGTGTACTATTATGATTGTATAAAATCAATAACACACTGACACTCCTGAACGTGTCTGCGGGCCAGTGGAGTGGCTACATCCATAAATGAAAAAGAAATTATGTGGAGTGTACCTATTGTATTCACATTTTCTTTTGTAAACTATGTATTTGTGTTATATATTGAATAAAAAAAAAAACATTCTAAAAGACAAGGACAATCCATACTAATTAATCAGGGACTGTAATTATACTCCGCCTGGTGGTGTAGTAGTCATCACGTTTGCATACCATGCAAGGGTTTTGGGTTCAATTCCCGACATAGTTGACATAAAATGATTATTCCTACTCTTGACATATTCATCTTAAAGTACTTGATGGACTTGATCGTGCCATGTCTTTCTCGGTCTTCTTCGTTTTCTGCATGCATCAAAATTTGCATCGAAGATCCTTTTAGCCGTTCTTTTGCTGCTGTTTATTCGCTCTTCTTGTCCAACCAACTATGTCCATTAGGCGAATGTGTGGTAAAACGATGTATGATAGGTGCACTATTGTCTAGATCCATGAACTATGTAAGGCTGAGACTTGCATTATCGACAAAATCAAGAAAGAGGTACCGCGTTGGTTTGGACATATTTAGTTAAATACATGTCATCCGTAAGAGTTGACAAATAAATAAATAATTTAAAAAAAATGACGTGATTGTGAAAGAAATGTTTTGATATGATATTTTACTAAAATCTCCGTTTTTCATCAATGTTCAAATCTGTCCATCGTAATGACTTATCTTGAGGGTTAAATCATGTACGTCTGCATGTTTTGAAATATTATTTTCAAACGTCTTAACCAGTATACCACGAAGGCCTAATTAGAATTGTACGCATTGTGTTAAATAATCACCTGATCCAGCTATATATATATATGTGTTCTGTCTCCAGGTGGATGAAAAACTCAGTTCTGTGGGTGAAATAAAACACTAGAACCCTGGTTAACTAAAGTCCTGAATAAGATAATTAAATTGAGATAAGTACACCTCAATGCGGATTTTTTTTTTGTCAAAAACCACTTGATTACCTTGCAAACTCTCCTAAGTCGCGTAGTTACAATTTTGGTAGAGAATACACATTAAATTTAGTTTTTTTTTCAAATTTAATAATAATTATAATTTATTTATTCCCAACTGTTACAACTAATTAACTTGCTCGTTCCTTTGCCGGGTTACCCGATTTAATAAACTATTCTTTGTAAATGTATCTACAACAAACTACAGTGCACACTCGCCAATAAGGAGAATTCATGCGTTTGCAAATGAATACGCAAATGATATTCATATTTATACTTAATACAACACTTTTGAATTTTAAAAGGCAGTGTGTCAATTTTGTATCTTGAAATTTAAATACTTTAATAATACAATGTTAGTTTAAACTATGCATGGCTTATTGACTTATATCTTTATTCTAAATTATTATATGTTCGGCCTACTAAATGGTATAATCGATGTTCCATCATTACTAGGACAAGTAAAATTCAATATTTCGACTCGTAGATTGAGAAACAATGAAGTACTGTTCATCGATCAGCATAGAACAAACTATGGCCTAAATTCTCCAATGACCCCGTCTTTGTCGTATTGTTAACTCAAGACAAGATCTGGATTTTTTTGGTTTAAGTTTACAACGATTTAAACGAGCACTAAATAAATAGTCCAGATCTTATCTCGATGGCCCTTATGTTTGTCAATGCTTCTTTCTTTTTTTTTTTAATGTTTTAAACTATTCTTTTATTGTAATATTTAAACCTTATAAATTGTATACATGGACAATGTCCGTTAATAAATAAATAAATAAATTTCCATGGTCGTAGGTAATTGTTATCTTATTTATAATCTTTTGGTCATTTAAGTAAATAAATTAATAAAATTAAATAAATTGTAGGTCATAAACCTTGAAAATGATAAATGCGTATGAGCATCTATCTGTGCATATTTTTACAGGGATTTGGCGTGATTGTATTTATACATATATTTAAAATATCATTTTGTTTTAACATATTTATGTTTTCCATATTTATCAAAATATTGAACTTGAAATGCACAGGTCAAATTATTGCACAAGTTCCACATTTTAAACAAAGTCAACATAGATCATGTTACACAGTGTTTAATGTGATTTTAATTTAATAGGTCATAAATCCCTTTATGCCTGTTCCATTTTTAAATACGTTTTCCATGACAGCTAAAATACCACGAATAAAAACATGATTACATTCAATCAACACGTTTTTAAAAGACATAATAAAAACAAATAATAAAACTAAACTTACGGACATCTCTACAAAATAAAATTCGTTGAAAATTAACCTCAACCAGAATTGGCTGCAAAAAACTGCTCGTTTTTTCCTTTGATAAAATATTTATTGGTAAAAAGAGCTATTATTAGGGATGATTGATTACTTGTGCCGGTGGTTCAAATAAAAGTCATCATTTGATTAAGAGTGTTTGTTTTCTGAAACACCAATAAATTATACGCCAACTCGATGATTTTTTTCATGATTGAGTGTACACAATTTTCATAAGTGATTCATTTTTTATGACAAACAATAATTAAGGGCAGTTGTTGTTTACTGTGGATAAAAAGGAAGGTGAATTTACACTTAAACGTATTACAATGGAAATGCTAATATATTTTGCTTTCTTGTTGGTTGACAGAAATATTTTTCATATTGTCAATTACTTTAGTTTAATTTTATGAACTTTCATATGAAAATTATATTGTAAAATGATGTAAATAAATATCGTGGGCATACAAGAGAAATTGACCAAGTGACAAAATCAATAATGTTCAGGGGAGCCCTTTTAGTTTTTTTCGAGAGTTCAATTGTTTTTTAAAGATCAGATTTTTCAAGTAGGTGCTTGATATTCGTACATTATATGTACGGTAATTTCAACTTTAATGAAGAGAATAAACGTATTTCAAAAACCTTATCACTTTTAAATAAAATAAAAAATTGAAAAACTTAGTCAATTTTGCCTGTAACATTTGTCATGAAATTTCGCACATAAACATTTTTGTTTCGTTCATTGAGGGAGGTATTATTTTAGATCATTTTATTTTAAAACTATAAATAAAGTTTTTGGGAGTTTAAAATATTAATTAAGGTTAAATAAACACAGAAACACAAAATAAATGTAAAAGAACATATAAGTGTTACGTGATAATCTAAAGAATAAATTTTATTAATGAACTTTTAATTTAAAAAACATATCTGTCAAATACAAAACTTATATTTACTTAATAAATACTTTTTACTAACTCTAAATAACTTTTTACTGGTGATATTTATCTACATGTAAAATGTTACTTGGCCAATTCTTTGAATCTTAAATTCACTAAAGTGACGACGTGTGTTGGTCAGTTTTACTTGTCAAAAATCTTTGAGCTTCTATCAAATGGTCACATATTTAAAGAACTATTTTTTTTGGAGTGTCAGATTGACTTGGCATTTTTACAGTCAAGTATTATGCTAATAAAATGTCAAAAAGTAAATAATCTCAATTTCGTAATTTTTGCAAATGGTCACTTTTACTTGTATAACCACGATATGTAAGAAAAATAAGTGTAAATATTAGTTCATATACTATGTATTGTAATACAAGCTAATTATAGAAATAAAAATAAAAATATTCGTCCCAACTCTACACGGGCCTTTGGTTCCATGGAATTGGGATTTGTGTCTCAATAAATGTTTTATAAATATTTTTTTATTTTTTTTATTTTTTTAGGGAAATCAACAGTTCTACATACATATTTTAAGTAAACAAACAGATATAGTGTATAAACTCAGAACTAATAACAGATTTCCACATAGTATACAAAGTTAGTAAAGAAAATATATTACATATCAAATAAATACATACAATATATACATTTAAAAATGTTATTTTCATGTACTCAATAATCGAAGATTTTTTAAATATTAATTTTAAGAACATTAAGATACTGTAAATTAGGCGGGATAAGGACAAAAATGCTTGAGGAGAGGATAAGGAGGGGAGGGGAGATATACATATTTATTATTATAATGTCTACTAAGTTACATAATACATTTTTAGTGTAAATTTTAAATCTGACAGAGTGATGTTTGTGTAATCTATATTTTTAAATTTTGTATTGCAAATTGAAAAAGTCCTACGAAAAAAAGCATTTTTAACATAAGATGTTTTACTTATTGGTACATAAACAGGTGGTACCGTCTACAAATCCTGGCTGGCACATGTATTGTTATTAAACCAAGCAGCTCTGTACAGTCAACCATTCCTGTCATAATTTTGTAAAGCAGTAGTTGGTCCGCACACACTCTGCGGTATTGTAGAGAAATGATTCCATGGAAGGTGGAGGCAGTGAGAGTAGATACATAAAAAATACAGGTTTTGTATTTAAGGTACTTTATAAATTTGAAATGAGTATAAAAATAAATATACTATGAATAAAAAAAAATAAAGTTATTAATTGTACACCTGAAGTATAAAACTGATTATTTCACCTTCTATATTGTAATAAAAAGGATTAATACACACTGGCTGCGGATAAGAGATGATGACGATATCACATACGTTAAACAAAAATGTATAATATTACTATTAATTATTGTCAAACATAAAATTATTTATAATCTCTAATAACCGTAACAACACTAAAAGTACGAAAATAAAATGGAGCTTTCTTCGAGTCCAAAACATGGAACCACAAAAAAACCAAGTCGTGACTTTTGACAAGTGTGCAGAAAGACACATTTATTTATGGCTGACTAATATTTTCGATTGTGTGCGATTGACCTTTAAGAATAGAGAAAGTATTGGTGACCCTCGACAAAAGGCGACGTACTATATTTAGAAAGGATTTATTTGCGGGCATTCGCAACCCCATATTACATAATAGGGTACATGGAGAGAAATGTTCATATTTGTCAAGTGGGTAAAACATTATTTGCGAACTACTGGGGTAGGAACAAACGGGTTGAAGGGGGTTGTTCGAACAAGATATTTCACTAAATAAGGAATGTCTCATATTAGTTATAGACTGCGTTTTGTTCGATTTTGCCCTGATTCTTGGATTTTCGATAGTGCAGAATAAACCGCAAATACGAGAATTGTAATAATAAATTTCAGATTCAATGTGATATAACACAAAATATTATCTACTCATAAAAGTATATTTTATCTTTCTAAAAGAATATCATCGTAATGGTACATATTTGTTGCAAAAATGTTTGTATTGCGGTCATTTTTTAATTGATTTTAAATGCTTATCTTGTATTCAAAATTAAAAAAAAAAACAGAATATTAATACCTAAATAATATTTATGTGTTTGGCGTAGATATCTGTTATTAATAAAAAGCAAAACCTGTTATTAACTACTTACTTTTTTTTATCCATTAAATATTGCTGAAATCCATGCTTATATTATAAATGCAAAAGTGTGCTTGTTTCCTTCACATCTCAACGGAGAAACCGATCGACATATTTTTTGCATAAGGATAGCCGGAGAGGTGAGAAGTAAAAATGGATGCTTATTTTGCATTCCGAATTCAACAAAGAACAGTGAAAAATATATGCTCATTATCAATGAGCAATATTGTTTAAAAATGAGTAGACGTAAGTTTAAAAATAATAATGATATGCAATTAAAAACATTAATATGTATTGTTTCCAATGCAATTATACTATGGTTATTATAAGGCACTTAGTTAAGTTATGGCGTGGAAATTAATAGGGGATGTAAATAACGTTGACAAGGGATGCAATTTGACATTTAAATTTATGTTTATTTCATTGCTATACGATTGTGCTCTAAATTTTAACCGGTTGGCCTATTTTTAACACCCCTTTTCCATTTTGAGCGTGACGTTAACTATAAACCACGGTCCAACGCTTTGGTTCAGCAATTTTACAAAAATACACAGTGCCGTAAAAACAGGGGACAAAATAACAATAAAAAACACAAAAAAAGATTTTCGTTCACGATAATATGAAACCCCGTACTTTTGTTGCAAATTTTAAAAACTTTTTCGTTTTAAAGGATATTATATTTATACTCTGTAAAATAAAAAAAAAACGTATTTTTTTCGGAGCGACTGTATGTTGTTATTGATTCAGGCAAATGCAGGACAGAAAAAAAATCTATGCAATGAACAACACTACAATGACTTACCCGACAACTTAAAATCTTTATTAGAGATACATTGAAATCAACATTGAAAAGCATTTAATGACTTTACTATGCAGACGAGACGTAACGTGACTGCTTCTTATTATTTTTTTTTAAACTTTAACCCTCACCCTAAATCATTTTTTTTAAAACAAAATAAATTATAGAAGTGATTGATTTAAGTCAAGTATATAACAAATGACAAAATGATAATATTTATTTTATTCTTTGCATTTTACAAAAGGTAAACATAAGTTACAAATACAAAAAAAAACTATGACATAAAAACAACAAAAAAAAACCCACAAAGGCATGGATTACTATAGATATTTTAAAAAAAAGATAAAAATATGTCATGGGCTCATGGATCAAAGATCCGAAGATCGCACTCCACGCTAAAATAACTTGATTTCTATTTTCAAATACTGAGTTATTTACAATTCATTGAAAATGGCCACCAAAATGAAATTAATTGGATAAATCATAAGAGCGCAAAGATTTCATGAAAAAAAAAAAAAAGTGCTCATATAAGACTACAATATTTTTGTAAATAAAAAAGAGAAAATTATTAATAAAAGTACAGGCTATTTATTAAAATTAGAAAATATTTTAATTTGTATTTTACAAATAGTTCAAAAAATAAATTTAAATCGAAGCATATTCAAATAATTAATCTCTATCATAGTTTTGAAAGTTTTGAAGCTATGAAAAATGAACGTCTTTAAATCTTTCACAAGTTGATTGAATTTTTTAGGGAATAAAAAATTGATTGATATTACAATTATTTCGCGTTTTTATTAATTTGTACTCTGACTTATTAGTCACCCAATTCAAATGACGCCTAGCGATAAAAATAAATACAACAAAATTACGTATGTGTGTTGAGTCCCCTTTTTATTGTTTTCATGAAAAAACTTATAGTAATAATGTATCGGTACGAAACATGTGTATGCGATATTTTGAGTATATATTTATATTTTATATATTTCAAACATTTTTGGCGGGCTTTGCTAAATGTAATATCTTAGAGCCAATCATTGAACAGACCTACCAACATTTGTACTCAACCTTTTAAATGCCTGATAAATTCATCAAATTTTCAAATCCAGTTGGGAAAGAAAAATATTGTCAAAACGAAAGTTTTGTTAGAGGATATAATGTGGAATCAAAAGTCACATAAGTTAAAATGAATTACGTTACAGTATTTTGTATTACAAACATTGCGGGAATCAAATCAAACATTGAAAGAATATCCTTTTCTTCTCCATACTTACAAGAATAAGACTACTTTCAATAATCAGAAATACATAATTAAGAGATAGGTCTTCGATGTTACGTCGTTTAAGGCTCAAGATTAGAAAAAATCTTCTTCGTGTTAACTTTTTTGTAGGCGATAACTATTAAAAGTATTTTGTGGGATAAAGTTGATTGATAATATTATCCTTAATAACGTTATCGGACTTACGTGTTTTGGAACACATGTGAACATAGTTGCATACTACAAGATGAGCAAATAAACAAATAAAAAAGTTAACTTATGTGATTGTTCTTCGCCCATAAATATATGCTTAAACATAATATTTCTTTCGCTTAAATGTAATATTCATCCGCTTACTTTCTACTTAACTTTTGTATGGCTGTGGTGTAACACGAGTCGACATTTGGTCTCGTAGCTCTCTTATATTTTTTAATTTTGAAGTTGTATTTTTTGTATCTTCAAATGGACATTATCAAATCGGATTTGGAATTTGAAAATTGTGTAAATATGGTGAATTTTAATACAAAAATATTCATTTTCACTATGCAAAAAATAATTATTAGAATGAAAGTGATGTCGATATCATAATAAATTTGTTTTATTATATTACAAAAAGCATGAGAAAACCTTATAAGAAGGAAGACTTGGACGCTGTTCTAATGCCAGTATTTGTGTGAAAAAGACATAAAACAAAAGAAGAAATTCATTGAATCAGTTGGTTATTGGCAGTAAATGGAAGTGTACGCAAGTTATATTTACGACGTATTTATGATTTTTGAATTATTAAAAATAAAATAAATTAAATTCATAATTTCTATAAATTATGAAAAACGAATTATTTAACAGCATGTTTCGATGTTTTATTTCCAAATGTCTTAACCTCGCATGTATTTTACTTGAAGTAACAGTATGTTGCATCACCGCGCGTAAAGGACTTTTGTAGCAAAGCCTTTAAATAATTAATGACCTCAAACCCTTATTGAGATCGGTGATATTCTTCCGACGATATCTTTTTTTTGTTTATTCTCAAGGCACTTTAGTTTTATCATTAACATTTTACGTTTGTCCAAACCTCATGAAATAATTCATCAACGATCTTTAACAGATTTAGTTTGTGTTACAAGGAAGTATGTGGTTCGATCCTAACTTTATAACACAATCCCTATTTTAAAAGAAGCTTCTTTTATCATAAGTAAGAAAAAGACCTTTCATATTAATATTTCAAAAGACTTAAAATAGCAGTTTTTTAAAAGAGTATTTATATTCAGCGTTTCTGCCATTTACATTACATGTTATCAAAGAGTGTTAATGAAACATTAATGCAATAGATGGAATAGAAATATATTAATACGCATGTGAAAAAAACATACCGACGGATTGCATACGTAGTGATTTTATACATAAAGATCTAAGTACATTACACGAATCATAACTATTTTATCGAGATCTATTGAAACTGATTTCTTCTTTAAGCTTAGAATACACCTATCTGTATTTTTTGTAGTTGGGTAGTGATTAATTAAATACATCAAAATATGGGGCCAATTAATTGCATTGTTATACTATTTTAACGCGATTCATTTTTTAAAAAAACAATAAATTTACACCCCTAAACTGCTACATTAAGAAACATTAGAACCCACATTGAAAAAAAAACATAGATGACTTTATCCATCGTTAAATAGCCTGGTCTTCGATTAAATAATGACGGTACGAGATACGTCGATGTTTATCGATAAATTTATCAAAAAAAAAATCATAAAGCTAAGAACAATTGAACAGCAATGATTTTTAGTTACAGTTTCTTTCCAGTTCTCACTTTGCTTTAACGACTTTTTTATATCGTTTTTAATACTTTCAGTAATTTTTTAAAATCCATTACTTTTCATATTGCTTTTTAGTCCCTTATTTTTGTTGTTTGTATTCTTTTTTAAATTACTTTTAGTAATTATTATTATCAATAAACAATTTAAAAAAAATATTTGTGCTTCAAAACTAATCACACCCTTTTTTATTATGGTACTCAAATAAAAATAATTTTTATTCTTATAATTTAAAATAAGGGTCAGTATTATAAAAGCTCCTGACGTCAATGCAACCTGTGAAGATTTATTGTGAAAGGTACTCGTGAATTAGTTCTCGCCCTCCATGCCCGGGTCTTTACAGAGTCTGGCTACTGTGAGGACGGCGAGAGTTCACATTTTGCTAAATCTCCCCCTCCAAGCCCAAATCCGTAAAGAATCGTGCTATTGGATTAAGGGTGAGCTCTTTAAAATCATCAGGCTTAATCAGTGGTCCCCCGAGGGTGTGACTTGTTTAATAAAATATCACATTCACATAAAATATGCATTGGTGTTTCCTCATCTACACTACAGAACCTACATCTGAACTTTTAGAAAAGTTCATTTTAGCACGGTATTAGTTTAATCTATAGTGACCTGTAAAGGCTCAAATGTTTACCCTTACTTGATTTTAGCCAGCTTTATTAGGTCTGAAAACTTTGCTGGTATATTAGAATTGATTGTTGACAAAATTTAAAACCAATCATTTTTATTTCTCTATTCGAAAAATTCCAGTTTAGTACTTCGTTAAATATCGATAAGCCTCATACCGTGTATTCATCGTAAGGGTCCTGGAGTACAAAATCGAGGTAGGGGTATATATGGGGTGAATAAGAGCAATAAAAACAACACGCGACCCCCGGAAGGAAGGAAGAAAGAGACGATAAAAGATAAGGGTTGATAGTTGATTATATAAATCTGTATGGCACAGTGTGGCTTTACAGACGTGAACATTTTTCAGTTTTCTGTAGCTACAATAAAACTGGTAGTGCTTACGTATTACGAACATGATTTTCATTTTTATTTGCTGAAATATAAAAGTTTTTCTTTCTATTAACTATGGAAGAAATAGGGTTGCGTGAAATCACTTGATTTTTTAAAGTTTAAACAGTTTCTTTGTTCTCTTAGTAAAAAGCTTAGTGGTTTTTTCTTGAAGAAGTTTCTAATTTCATTTTGTTTCTCAGAGTCAATATTTTTGATTATATCTTCTGGCAATTAGGGCAATAAATGTAATAATAGTATTTTTATTTCGGTTGTATCCAGTTAAGGGGTTCAATCCAGTCAATGTATGCAAAAAAAATAGCATGTCTCTGCAATTAGTATCCCGACGAAGATACACATATGTCTCGAAACAGGTAGACACAAAAAAGTCAGTTAGTGATATCATTAATTCAAGGCATTTATTTAAATATTTTCCTCTCCAATTGGATGAAGAATACAGTTATGAGTGTGAAATAAAACCACAACCAAGGATTAGTGTTATCCACTCGATTACTACACTCAGGTAAAAATAAAAATCCTGAAAAAGGAAATCAGGTGGAAGAAAGTTCGCCTCGTAATGTAGTGGTTGGTGCATTCGTGCTGGAGGTCATTGGTTCAATTTCTGGGAGGTTCAACATAAAATATTTTTATATATTTTATTATTTCACTGATCTTGAACTGGCACCTGAAGCGTAATACTGATCCTTCCTGCAACGGGTACCATCGAAATGCTCAATTAACTTAAGCAATTTTTACTCACAAACAGTTTACAAACATATCCCTAAGAGCGAGCATATTTCCTTATGGGATTTTTTTCCTACCTTTCCATTTGAGATTATCAGTAATAAATATACGTGTTGTAAGTACACTATAATAGTTTTATATACTTTTATTAATCACACTTCAGCTGTGTATAAGGATTTGATTTATTGATTGATTTAATTAAAAGTTTACATATTCACAAACTTTATATTATATTTTTACGACTGTGCGCGTGTTAAGCCATAATACGAGAAAAACCGTTAGAAAATTAATAGAATATTACTAATTATCAATTATATTTTGTTCAATTTTTATTTATGTCAGAAGGAACAATTCAACCAGGAAAAAATTTTCAAATCATTAAATTTGAAACAGTTCACCCTCTACTATCTCAATTTTGATTGCATTGTTACCTCGATGTTCGGAATAGTTTTTTTATCGGAAAAAATCCCAGTAACCTACCAATCTGATTTTTTCTATATCGGGGTGGTTTAAGTTTTTTCACTTTTTCTCCCTTAACGATTCCCTCCCCTGGGAACCGCCATGGGGCGTTTGCGGAACTTTTACATTTAACTACCCCATCCGTTCTTTTATCGGGTATTTTTTTTATAGTCTACAATCGAAGCGAGCGGAAGCGAAAATGACGTAGTTTGTAACAGTTTTATAGAGAGTCATTAGGAAGAAGATTAAACCAGCGCGATATTGTTAGCGAAATCATCTTTACGCAGACCGAGATATAGTCAAATGTAATAAGAGTTTTTTAAATGAATCCAGAAAATAATTTTGACTTTTCAACAACTTATACAGTAATAAAAAAAACGAAAAATATTTTCAGGCGACGCGTGTCACCTAGAAATGGTAAAATAATTTAGTCAGAAGAATCTCACCCGCATAAATTAAGGTTTTAGATACACACACATTGACGAGCTTTTTGGTGAGAGCAATATCTTCGAGAAAATCAAAAACAGACTAGTGAAAACAAATATTGTACATAAAAAAAATGTAAATACACATTTATTTTCTAATCATATTTGTTTTTAACGAGCATTGAGAATTAGCACACATAAACTAACGATCAAAATATTTATTTAATAAAACATATTTATATGGTGAGGAATCAGGGAGGAAGTAACAAGCTGGGAAGGAGACTAGAAGAGAATTCAGAAAAGAAAAGGAATGAAAAAATAATACAACAAAAAAAGAAAGAAAGGCTAGGGTTTAAAAGATGAATGATGAAAGTGCATTTTACTTCACAAAAATTAACAGATAGAAGAATCGAAGAAATATGCATGTTCAAATATAGGCAGAAGAGTGTGTGAAGAGTGTGTAAAGAGAGTGTGTGAGAGCGTAAAGTGGTCATTTAAACCAACGAATGACAGGTCATATGCACCGTAAATGCCTAGACTTCAATATTTTTTTAAAAAATGATTTCCAACTCTATTGTTTTATTTTTGAATAGTAAAATTTAAAGATTGAACGTAGAAATTATTATATTACGTTCGAGCAGAATAAATACTACACTTATGTTTATAAAATTCAACCAGAATCCAAAACATATTTATTATAAAAATAAAAGACAAGTGATACTTTAATCCACAAATTTGGAATATCCAGTGACCGGTTTCATCGCTTTCGCGACATCTTCGAGACTGGTATCTTTATTAAGGAGTTGAATGTATTTATACAAAACAGAGGTAAGGATAGATGATTCAAAATCATATGAAAGTAAATTAAATAAAGTTATTTTTATTTTAAGGATCATTATCAAAAAAAAAATGGGTTTACTAATGAGTTTACATAACGCTATTTTAGTGAGTTTAAGTATTTTATTTTATTTTTATTTTCAAAATATATGGTTTAAAATAGTTTTTTTCTCTCTGATAAAATTTTTTATCCATTTCCTTCGATAGAGCACTGTACTACTCAGTTCCAGCGTATCAGCGGATCATTGAATTGTAATAAACATTTAGACAATATGATCAGTCTCGCGCTTCATGTGCCAATCTAGAGACCACGAGTCGGAAACTTTTATATATAAGTAGATTTCAAGTTCCATTTCATAAGAAGTATGAAATAACGTATTAAAAAGTAAAAGCCCAGATTGCAGATTTCCCAATGTAAATATAGGAGAGTGATGTTTTATCGTATTTGTTTACCCCAACGGTGAAATAACGTGATCATAAAGTAAGCACATTATATAATAATTTACTTCTTAATTCAGAAATAAATTTTGCTGTTTATTTAAAGTGACGTTTTTACTTTTTAGATTCATTCTAGAAAATGCATTTTAAATGTGATTCGTTAACTTAAATGAAAGGGTAGGTTGCTTTGTAAGCATGACTTGCAAAAAACGCTGTAAATAAAATACGCGAAATAATAACGGCTCAGCTAGGGTTGAGCAAAAGTTCCATTTAAAGCTCGCGAGAGATTGTAATTTATTGCATATTTATGCACAAGTTCTGAGTTTTAGTCAGAAAAGGTTTCCTTCACGTGTAATTTAATTTGGAAGCAATAAAGCTAACGCAACAGTCAATATTCTTTATCTTGACAAGTTACTGTTAACCCTTTAATGCATAATGGATTAATTTGAGTGCAAAGTAAATCTTTAATTATTTATTTATTTTAAATACGTTGATTGATTCAAACCTAAATGATTTTTTAAAATCTAATATTCCACATGTTATATTACTTATACATTGTATAAACATGGCAGCTTTGAACTCTTAAGTGCATATTGTATTCATTTGATAAAAATGATTAATTTTCAATATTGATTAAATTTCAAAATCATTATTCAAAATGTAAAATAAAAAATATTTTATTTTAAATCACCAACTTACGTTTTGTTTGTTGAATAGTTCATTAATTTTTAAAATTATTTTTATCATAATATTATAAACATACAATTATACTAATTACAAAAGGGATGGAGAATACCTTAAAGAAAAGAATATGGACGTTTAGGCATTTACAGGGCTTATGACCTGTCATTGTCTGGATTAAGTGGCCACTTTACACACTGTGTAACATTCACCATTCTGCCCATGTTTGAACATTTGTTGCTTAGGCTTCCACATTCCCTTCTTTAAGGTATTCTCCATCCCTGTTGTAATTTGTTAATCTTGATGACTCCCAAGGGGATGAAATTCAGTTTTTTGTCTACAACCATTTGGACAAGCTCAAACATTGTAATACAATTATACATCCATACTTAGTTGTTTTGACTATCTAACTAGGGTATTTTACCCCGTTAGATAATCAAAGCAAAATTAAATTGAAATATTGTTTCAAAGGTAAAATTATTCACATCAAAGCTTTTTTATCGAGAAAAAAAACCTTTTTACATTTAACATAATTAAATTTTATACACAAATACATTCTTGCATGTTAGAAATTAGCCGACAATATTGTGACGGCATATTTATATAGCATTTTAAAATTTATAAAGTATACTAGTGGCTTCGTTCGCGTGATATCAAAGTGAAATTATTTAGTTGATACATTAGTTGTGTTTATCAGTAAGAGTTTTACGTATAATTAAAACATTTCCGATGAAATAATATATTTAATTGGGATAGAAATTAGTTTGGTCTTCCAAGGTCACTATGAAAAAAATACAATGATCTGTTTTTCTATGGTGAAGAAGCGTCGTTATTCTGACCACAAATCCAAAACCCTACTCCAAAACTTTAACGAAACGCAAACCAAACTAACCATAGATAAAGCAAGTCAATTAAATAAATTTAAGAATTGATTTTAAATTGATTCTTTTTGGGATCCCATCCAACCTTACCGCCTACTTATTTTCAAATAATGCTGCTCATTGATACTTTAATTTATTTTTTTGTGTATTTTTTATTTTCGGAATGAAGTCACTTATTTTACTTTTCATCTTTCTGGCTATCCCTGTGCAAAAAGTATAGTCCATCGGTCGCTCAGTTGAGACGTGAAGGACACCCAGACAAAACAAAATAATGATGCCACGTCTCCATAGGCTAAGGGATAGTCTATTTTTGCATAAAGATAGTTGAAGAACCGGCAATTGATACAGACTTCATCATATCCTGAAAATATATATCGTTTCAACTGGAATTTTTTTTATTACTTATCGACAAAACTTAAAAATATTTTTGTTTTTGTTTGCAAGCCATTATTTAGAAAATATAGTTAAAATCACTACATCTAATCTAAAATCCGACTGTAAAACCAACACGAAAAGGAAATCCAAGTAACCAATGTTTAATTGTTAATGACAACTTATTATTATTATAGAAAACATAATTGACTTTTTAAAAATGCAACATGTTTTGAAGATCAGTCGTGTATTAAAAACAATTTGACAAAAGACAATTGACAAAGAACTTATTATTTTTGTAAACATTTGTTTTAAGTACACACCTTCTTAGTATTCCAAACAACAGATAAATCTAGTCAATTTTTCAAATTTAAACAATTGATTTCAAATAAATTACTTTGCACATCTCATCTTACCGCCTACCTATTTTTTTATATTTTTTTGTTATTAATAAAACATATAATACAAAAAAATGATATTATATTCCTAGGAGTTATTGAAGAAATTCATTTGGGACCGTACATAAGAAAAAACATTTTTTTGACAATACATAATATCACACATATTAAATACATCCGAAATAGAAAGAAAACATTATTGTATAAGAAACACAAAACACAATATATTTAAATTACATTAATAATTATTGCTATCAAAAAGATGGAAGAAATATTTTTTTAATTGCGACACTTCTGGATTTTTTATTAAATTTTTCGTGTCTTAGCTCATCGGGCAGTTTATTATATTCAGAATGGCCAATATTTCCAAGGACCTACTTCCGAACTTTGTTAAGGGAAACTTAGACACATGAAGATTCCCTAAGTAACGCGTATTTTAATTGTGGATATCATGACCAAATGTGTATTTTGAATTTGAGTGAGCAGAAAAGTTTATGATATTCAAAATATTATTGGTTATTTCATGCAGTGGCATTACCTTGAAATGAAGTATCTTTGTTTGTCCGTAGATATTCTTGATATGGGAATTCCATTTAAGTCCAAGAATGTTTCTTAGAGCTCTGTTCTGAAGAACTTGTATTTCCGAGATCTGATTTTTGCTAGCAAAACCCCATATACATGATAAATAAGGTGGGAATGAATCATAGCGTAGTAGACGGCAAACAAAACGGAATGAGGAAGCAAGCCTCGAAATCTATGCAATACGCCAGTTACGGGTGATATTTTTAATTTTACATGCTCAAATTGGTAGCTCCATGAAAATTTGAAGTCAATAAATAGTCCCAAGTATTTAGTTACATTGGTCTTTTCAATATAGCCAGTTCCGACAGAAATATTGATATTTAAGTACTGTTTGTTCCCGAAAATGATATAATATGTTTTTTTAACATTCAAACTAAATTTATTTAATCTCGTCAGCTATTATTATTTTCAAATTAAATATTTTATTTCATTGTGTTTTTTTCATTCGTGATGAAAAACAAGTATAATATTTTACTTTTCACCTCTCCGGCTATCACTATGCACAAAATATGTTAATTAGTCACTCTGTTGAGATGTAAAGGAAACACAAATAAACGTACTTTCGCATTTATAATATTAGTATAGATTCTTATTCTTACTCACTAATGAACGAGCACTAATCAACACACACACAATTCTAAAACACACGGACACAACAACACTAAACACAGAAACCACATTCACTCACTATTACCTGGTTATTTTTTTGTACTGTGCATAATACAACAGCAGAATCGAATTAAATATTGTGTAATAATTTAAAATCGTCTACTGTTCGATTTCCAAATTGAAAAATACCCACCTTTATTATACCCTTTCAAAAGAATAAAAGGACGTTTTAAAATAATGAAAAATTACAATAATCTCCGCAATGAACTAAAAACTTTGAGTGATTTTTTCAACCCGAGTTTTTTACAGCATTGTTTTAATTAGCGTTACTGTATTATTTTTTTCTGTTTTTCTCTTTATTTCGTTTTTTTTTCTCTCGTGTATTTGAAATTTTATAACTTCAAAGTACTAAATAACCATAACAGTGTAAATCACTATACAAGCACAAGAGCTAGTCTCTTTTTTGAAAAATTTCATTTACAACATTAACAACATGTATAAAAGTAGATTGTTACAAAAAATTAAACATGTATCATTTATTTAATTAATAAAAAATAAAAAAATCTTTTGTATTCAATTGAATACAAATAGCATGCATTTTCGGGTTAAAAAAGCTACGAAGTAAGCTCAGGGGAACTTTTTACAAATTTATGGTTTTTCAAATCACGTCTCGGCAATCTGCCAAGACGGGGTTCTTTATTTTTTAAAGATAATTCCCGAGAGTATTAGTCGTTTCGGCTTCTTGGATCGTGACATTTCCAAAAATATATCAACACATGACATTGAAGAAGAATGCGCTGTTTGTATTACGGGGAATAACACGGAGATCCTGACATCATTAACTCCTTCCCAGGTGTCTGCTACCATTTGTCAAAGTGAGTTATAACGACTATAATTGTAGACATACCACTGTTAGTTATATCTGATATATCGCACACCCGCGAGGGAAGAAATATTCCTAACTTAATATAACACTCAGTTCAACAACTGTTTTGAACATTAAACATTAAATATAAATCTACATTTTGAAGCGTGTTCTAAATATTTCATTCATTTGATTGTCCTTTATTTATAACGGTGTTTTTTCTGTCGTGATATAACTTCCATTTAAACAAACCTCAAATCAAACTAATGATAGCAGTGTTATGTGGCCAAACTCAAATGAATAATTGAACGTCTGACACTCGGAACAACGCTTGTAAATCGTGAAAAATTACTTTAAAAATCAGTGTTCAGTTCGCCAATTCATCTCGTTATTCATAGAACCATGAATTTACTGTGTGACAAGTCTGACGACAGCATCATTTTCAAAAATTATTTCCTATTGGGCTACGTTAAGTCTACGGTCTATGGAAACAAACCAACAACTATGGAATCCTTGGAAGCCAACATCACAAGCATTATTTTGGAAATAACGCCGGATTTTTTTTAAAAAGTGATCAAAAATTTAGCCGAAAGAATGCGTTACGTAACTGCTGCGTTGGTTTGGACATGCAGAGCGAATGGAGAGCAAAAGAACGGCTAAAAGAATCTAGACCAAGACCGAGAAAGACATGACACGATCAAGTCCATCAAATACTTGAAGATGGACATGTCAAAAGTAGGAATAATCGGCGTGCGTGTATGAGAAGATGTATGAATGCAGAGGAAGCGAGGTCTGTATGCCAAGATAGAGTGTTATGGCGTTCTATCCTCTCTGCTTATGCCTACCCCTACGGGGAAACGGCGTGATAGTTTGCTTGTTAGTTTTTGTTTGAAGAAAAAAGTATTATTTCGTTACAAAATAAAACGTATGGGTAATCAACAAATAGAAAATATCAATAACAGTCCGAGTGTAGAGAAAAATACATAAAAAATAGAGTAGTTAGGCGAATGGAGAAAAAAAACTGTTGACTATGTCTGATAATAATCTATGTCCACCTCATGGTATAACGTTTATCGCGTTGGCCCACAACGACCGAGGTCTTAAGTACTATCGCGAACAGAATTGAAATATAATATTTATTTAAAAAGGTGTTTTTACATTTTTTTGTCACGTAAAAAGTAAGACTTCAATTTAAGCCTTCGTTAAACAAAAAAAGATCGTTCGAATTTTTGTAGGCAAAGACTGGATTCAACTCCTTGGGGAGCAATTAATATTAACATATTATAACAGAGTTGAAGAACTTTTTAAATAAAACAATAAATGTTTTTGCTCTTTAACTTCACAAATATCAACAAATGAAAGAATTGAAGGAATATTGATGTTCAAATATAGGCAGAATGGTGAATGCAACACAGTGTGTAAAGTTGCCAATAAAAACAGCCAATGATATGTCATAAACCATGTAGATGCGTTGACTTCTAAAAAACCATATCTTAAATATTCTTCATCTCTGGTGTAAAATGTTATCAATTATATATTTTAAGGCTTAGCGGTATCTTAAACTATAAACTTTTACATATGAAACGATTCAACGTTAAAAAATAATAAAACTGCACTTCGATGAATTTCGTTTTTTTGTATTTTAATTAAAAAATTACAGAATAAAAACATCATTCAGCTCATTTAAATGTTCTATCAAATTGATGCAAAACGCCAGTGACTGACTTACTTTACACGAAAGCGTTAAATAAGAATAATCTATTAATCAAAACACATACTTCGTAAGTGTGCAAAAACTCCGCACATGTGTTCCATATACACTAATGAATCTTTTCTATAAAATCAATAGCGTGTCATTTATCCCACGTCATATCTCTCGGCTGCTGGAGACACGCGTCAGACACGTGTGACGTGGAGAGGACCCAACATTGCACATTCACTGCATATCCATGTCACAACCAGTGGCTTGTGTTGGCTTTACGAGCAAAAAATACACACAGCCAAATATACGCCGCAGCTACCAGATCAATAGCGTTCGCATACAGTTCGGTTCAAGTGCATGAAAAAAAATCACCCTCGTATTTTATAAATGCAACCATCTCTTGCATCCTAAACGTTGCAGCGTGCATTATTATAAATATACTGCATTTGTATTACGTAACTTTTGACTAACAATGATTTTATAATCTTTTATTATTATTTCAGCATAGCGAGTAAGAGTACAATAAAAATTAAGATGAGATCAAAATAATTCCTAAGTTAACTTATTATTTTCGTAAATCAACAACTACTATGGTAAATATGTACAGAGGGGTTTACAAGTGATTGTAATTAGTGTCCCGAAGAAGAGACAGGTAAGTCTCGAAACCGGTGGTACTTAAAAAAAACCTTGAAAATTATTGTTTTTATCTGATTTATGTTTTTTTTTTTTTTTTGCGCGATTAAAAAAAAACAATCGTTTTAAAATAGCAAAATCGTATGATTTCTTAATTTTGCGCGTGTTTCACCAGACTACAGCCTTAACATTAAAATGAATAAACTTTTCAATTTCACTGTCAAGGACTTAGATTATCCAATTCTATTGTATCCCACCTAATAACTGCAAAAAAGCATTTTTAAATATAAAATTGCAATACTGATTGTAAATTACAGTTATAACCTGCATTCATGCATATAATAAGCACTTAAACTAACGCATTGCAGCAATATATATGTTACCCAATATTAATAAATGTTGCATTTTACTTTGAGAGCCTATGCCTTTCATCCCAACTACCCATGTTGATTTTCCAATATCCATGGGCATTTTTTCCCGAGAGTATTTATTTTACGACCACGTGGTGTTGTTTGTTTTGTTAACCCAGCCAGCTTGTCTGAATTTGTGGGTAATCATGCCGTGCGTATGGAGCTAATACGACTTTAAGTATTTTATTTTTACACGCCCTAGCTTGAAGTGTAAATATGCTAAGAATGGACTCTATTCTGGGAATTCATATAAATCTTAACGTGTTTATGTAGCTCCATTCTAAGTTACTAATAATTAAGATACACGATAATGCACGCATGAAATTAGTTGAACTACATCTCACTAAATTTATAGCTTCTTAAACAAAATAACCATAATAGTGTATGAACCACATGATTCTAAAATTGATGTAATTGAAAAAAATATATATCTCCTGTTTACAATCACATTCTTTGTCATTTGTTTCATGCACACCATGTTTTGGTTAATTTTTTTTACATAACATATAGTTATGATTCATAAGCATTTATTTCAAAAACACAAATTTAAAGAATTGTTTGCTATCATTTTATGACGAGAATAGGTCAAACAGACGACGTGGTGTTGTTTATCAAAATATTTGTATGGATCTCTCGGTTTTTATATGGGAAATGTCTGTTCTAAGAAAATGATATGATGCGTTTAATATTAGATTGATTATTATAAAAAACAAAACAAATAAAGTTAATATTTAAATTATTAAATATTTTTCTAAATACATACATACTGAAGGAACATTGTGAATTACGTTATTTTAATAAAGTTGTAATTTTATATTGCTATCAATTATAGATATTATTTTTTTAGGGTCACTTTGAGTTGTGTTATGCGAAACGAACTTTTGAGATGCGTGTGATTATTCGATAACTGGATTTTTTTTTTGGTTCCAACATATTAATAAAAACCTAACTTTTAAATTATTTTAGAAATGCATTAACTATAATACGTAGGCGCAATAATATATTAAATGGTGGATAAAAAAAATACATAGAATATATCGTAATATATTTTATAAGCCTTAATTTAATGCAATGTTTTATACTGAAAAAAATACGAAAAAAACATTCGCGTGATATTCGGGGTTAAAGTTTAGTGAATTTTTCTCATCATTTTTACTCCAAATAATATATTATATGGGTGGCGTAATATTCGAGGCCTCGCTATATTTCGGTAAGAACGGTAATTTTAATACGTATTTTTAATATTATTTATCTTGTATTTCCGTTGGTATGATTTTTTAATTTGTAGAATAAATATTAATACTTTAAGTTTAGAAACAGTTTTTCATTATTAATAATAATTCAAACACATTGACCTTAAATTCAATATTTAATTGTGATACTTGTGATCAAAACTGGTTATAAAAATTGATTGAAGGTTCTACTCTATCATCACGCCTTTTCTCCAAAGGGGTAGAAGAAAAGGATGGACATACACACGTCTATTCAGGCAAACACTCATAGCTTCTCCCACAATCATGATTTGACATGACATGACCAGACTTGAGATTTTGATTTGTCTGAACTTGCCTCGTCTTTCTTGGTGTGCAGATTTGGACTCTCGCCCAATTCTGTCATTCATAACAGTCATATATATATATATATTTGGATAATTTATATAACGCCATTTTTGTGAAAATCACCTCAAGAGCGCTGTACAATAAATAAATATCCCAGCACGTCTTGTAGCTACAGAGCGCATGGACGGTTGGGATTCTAGTTCTTCATCTCCAATTATGGTATATTACAATTATGATATATGGGAGCTAGATTATAGCACGTCTTGTAGCTACAGAGTGCATGGATAGAAAGAAATCTAGAAATCCCTTATTTACATTTAAAAAAATATATATTTAACAGTGAAGTTTAGAGTTTGAGTGATATTTTAAAAAACTAAATAAAAAAATAATTTATATAAACAGAAGATTACAAGTCGTGCAACTACAGAGCGCATGGACGGTTGGAATTCCAGACCCCATTTACTAAATTTAGATATTTGATAGTTGATAACATTTACCTATTGAAGCTGGTTTACTAATCGTCTTCAGCTACAAAGTGCATAGACGAATGAAGTTCTAGCAACTTAAAATTATCAATAAATTTACAAAAACATATTTTAAGTTTAACGGTAAATTTGTAAAGAATTCATGCCAAAAAGTGATTATTATATATAGAAGCTAGATTATGGCATGTCTTGCAGCTACGGAGCGCTTGATTACATTGCTTAATTACACATTGATTTCCAACACATTAGTCTAAGAAATCGCATCTCGACTGCGTTTACTCTGCTGTTATCATTCTTCTGTCGGTAAAAACAAAAATAATACCAAATATCTCACAAAACTTTAAAATACCCATGTTTTGTTAGAACAAATGACAAATTAAAGCTTTATTCCTAATAAAAACACAGTTTTTTGTAAAAAATTCATTGAACACAAAACATGAAAGTGGTTTTATTAACTTCAAAGACATTTTTAAAACAAAAAACTCCCATATACGTTCATATTATAAAAACAGACCCTTACCGCAAACCAGCTTGGAATTTTAATTATTTCCTGCCATATAAATATCGCGACGTATTACAAAACGGAACTATGCACTCAAATATGTTAATGAGAAAGGTCAACCAACAAAGCTTTGAGCTTTTGCGAGCTTTTTACGCCGCGTCGGTCGCTTTAATTTCAAAGTGATATATTGACAAATCCGCTTCCGGCTGTGATGCTTAAAGGGAGTTTAAAGCTTAGGATAGATGTGCACTTTGAAATGTGCAGTGTGCTTTTAAGAGGGTAAAACATTTAACTAAATGCAGATATAAATGCAAATAATATAATATACATAAATTCTATTAGCGTTTACATAAAAAAACTCTTTCAAATGAAAAGATATTTGATAGCGTTACTTTCACGAATATTTAATACGGTTAATTTGAAAATAAATTGAGCAGCGCAGCATTTCGTGGTGCGATGTGTATAACTAATTGATGTATTAAACCAAATAATACATAACCAGTTATGAGAATATCTGATTTATCGATTAATAATCGATTATGACTAAATTATTTGTGTAGATATGTTCGGTTACGGTAATAAGAAATAATAGGTATATAAAATTATTAGAAAAAAAAAAGGTCAATGACAGGTCGTAAATGCCCGGTAATTTTAATCACTCTTACGGGGTAAATCGAGCCGGAATTCTGTAAAAATTTGGACAAACTCAAAATATTGTCATTTTCTCAGTTTATTTGAGTTCAATAATTAATCTTTATAATATACAGGCTATGTGAGTTTAAGACTTATTGCAATAAGAACGCTATTTTGATCTACTTTGACTATTGTGTGAGGATCTGATGGAATAGAGAAAACGCTTGCTAACGCACAAAATTTCCAAGTTCGATTACGGGTGAGATTAAAATTTACTACTATTGGTATCTTGACCTCGAGTGATAAGAAAATGTTTTTTAAATAATTTATCACCTCCAAAAATAGTTACACTAAATTAGCTCTTACTCTGTGGAAAAAATATTAATTGAATATTTATGCAAACCTAAAATATCTTAAGTGGGCAAAGGTTATTATCCTTTGCAGCATATTTCAATGCTGGGAACGGATCCGGGCGATTGAAATAAAATTATTTATGGGTTATCTCACTTGGTTTTGGATGCTTTAATACAGTGCCTTATTCACAATTAAGTGCTGACGTTGATAATTAAAAATATTTATCATTATTTTATACTCTTATTCCTGTAGATGGAGGCCAGTGCTAAATAAGCTACTGACGACACTCAACCTGTGTAGATCCGTAGATCAGTCTTTCTCAAAGTAGGTTATAACACCTTTTTGTGGGTGCTGAAGTCTTTCAGGGGGCAGTAGAAAGTCCAGAAAAATTGGGGGCATCAAAACGGTCTAGATAAGCGATGGTTGATTTTAAAAAGGCTTTTAAAAGGTACATAAAATGAACAAATTAGTCCCTTGGTCTCGGCTGGTAAAGCATTTAATAATTTATTGACTTTTCTTCCCTCCTTAACAATGACAAATGATCTGTGTTAAGCTTTTTGGGGGCTGAATAAGTTTCAGAACGGATGTCGTAAATTGATTCTTGCTTTTCAAGCCA